>NW_028122837.1:0-150612 GCF_965194805.1 Balaenoptera borealis | reverse complement strand
AGCAAGACACAGGCACCCCAAAGTTTAGGGCTGCTCTGTTGACAAGAACCTCCACTTTGTGACACCTTAAATATCCCAGGAAAGATAAGAATGGACAAAGAAGTTGTGGTCCTTATGTACAATGGAATATCACTCAGCCATGAAATCAACGTCATAAGGCTAGTAGCAGCATGATGAGTGGATTTGGGTACGACGATTCTAAGTGAAATAAGTCACACAGAAAAAGACACTTATCATAGATATCACTTATAGAGGGAATGTAAAAACCGCTACCCTTGAACTGAATTACATAACAGGTCAGAGTCACACGTTTAGAAAACACACTAGGGCTGCTTAACGGGAAAGGTGAGGTGGGGTGATGCATAAAACAAGGGTTTCAAATTAGCTCAGATAGCGTTCCATAAACCCAATATGTAATAGACAAGACCTACTCCTTCCTCAGTGAACTGGACTCAACACGCCCTATTCATCGCCCAAGAATATATCTGACTAGTAAGAATCTTAAAACCTATGTATTGATATCTCTCTGTAAGTGAGTGAAGTGGGTGAAAAGCGGCATAACCACAGCAGTGAAAAGCAGCTAAACCCCATTATACAAATCAATTACTTTTAAAAACCCGTGAAACAAAGACAGTGAAAGAGAGAGAAATTCTGACAAAATTCGTTCAGGGGCTGTGATGCAACCTGGATTGACCATATGTAGACCCACAGATGGATGAGACATAAGGGTGGACACTCTTGGGGCTGAGAGGTTTGGTGAGGTTGGGTGAGCAAACGCAGACCCTTTAAAGTAATACTGCGTGGAACCCATCCAATGGGTCCCAAATCTCCAGGTTCAAGGGCATCTTCGTACATCGAAAACATACATGAGAAACCCAGAAGATGGTACACCGTGTGATCGGGAAAGGTTTCTAAAACGCACCTCATTTCTCATCTCCTTGTGCTCCGGTTCGCCTTTCCAGCCGCTATACTAGCAATCTCCCTGCCTGGAGAATCAGCACCTTTAACCTCCTGTACCAAACAGGTTGCAATTTGTCCTGAGGATGAACGGGAAGAGGGGGAACCAATGAGAGACTAGCTCTAGGTGTTGGGACAGGCACAGGTCACTCTATTTTCCCATCAGGAAGAAGAATTAACCACAGGCTCAGCCTGCCGCCCGAAGCCAGAATAGGGCCTGAAGCAAACCTGCGCTTTTGCGGCCAGCTCCCAAGAAAGCGAGTTGAAAAATGGAGCTCAGGGGCACTGCAATTCACAAACCTGCAGACTTAGAAATGATAACTCTCCTCCACAAATATATTGAGGGAAGGCAACGAAGAGGATTTGAAAGCATAGCAGAATTGCGGGAAACAGATTTCAAGACGTAGATTCGAATCGCCTTTAAAGCACAGGAAAAGCGGCAAAACCTCGACAATGATGCCCTTGGCCAAAAAGGGCGTATGCGTTTTTTCCTGAATATATTCAGGAAAAAACGCATACGCCCTTTTTGGCCAACCAAGCAACCTGGAAAGGCAAATCAGCGCTACAAAGAAGTCTCGCTTCCCATCGGTCAAAAGGGCCAGGCTGAATAAAGTGTCAAAACCAGAAATGCAGGACAGGCCATGGAGAAATGGGAGCCTTGCTACGCTGATGGGCGGGATGTAAATTGCCAACAGCCACTCTGGAGAACTGTACGGTGTGTCCTGAAACATCTAAAAAACTCAGCTTAGAGAGCATAGGGCACTTCCACTCATGGGCGTGTAAATTGGGAAAACTAAAAATCAGCAAGACACAGGCACACCAAAGTTTAGGGCTGCTCTGTTGACAAGAACCTCCACTTTGTCACACCTTAAATATCCCAGGAAAGACAAGAATGGATAAAGAAGTTGTGGTCCTTATGTACAATGGAATATCACTCAGCCATGAAATCAACGTCATAAGGCTAGTAGCAGCATGATGAGTGGATTTGGGTACGATGATTCTAAGTGAAATAAGTCACACAGAAAAAGACACTTATCATAAGATATCACTTATAGAGGGAATGTAAAAACCGCTACCCTTGAACTGAATTACATAACAGGTCAGAGTCACACGTTTAGAAAACACACTAGGGCTGCTTAACGGGAAAGGTGAGGTGGGGTGATGCATAAAACAAGGGTTTCAAATTAGCTCAGATAGCGTTCCATAAACCCAATATGTAATAGACAAGACCTACTCCTTCCTCAGTGAACTGGACTCAACACGCCCTATTCATCGCCCAAGAATATATCTGACTAGTAAGAATCTTAACACCTATGTATTGATATCTCTCTGTAAGTGAGTGAAGTGGGTGAAAAGCGGCATAACCACAGCAGTGAAAAGCAGCTAAACCCCATTATACAAATCAATTACTTTTAAAAACCCGTGAAACAAAGACAGTGAAAGAGAGAGAAATTCTGACAAAATTCGTTCAGGGGCTGTGATGCAACCTGGATTGACCATATGTAGACCCACAGATGGATGAGACATAAGGGTGGACACTCTTGGGGCTGAGAGGTTTGGTGAGGTTGGGTGAGCAAACGCAGACCCTTTAAAGTAATACTGTGTGGTACCCATCCCATGGGTCCCAAATCTCCAGGTTCAAGGGCATCTTCCTACATCGAAAACATGCATGAGAAACCCAGAAGATGGTACACCGTGTGATCGGGAAAGGTTTCTAAAACGCACCTCATTTCTCTTCTCCTTGTGCTCCGGTTCGCCATTCCAGCCGCTATACTAGCAATCTCCCTGCTTGGAGAATCAGCACCTTTAACCTCCTGTTCCGTACAGGTTGCAATTTGTCCTGAGGATGAACGGGAAGAGGGGGAACCAATGAGAGACTAGCTCTAGGTGTTAGGACAGGCACAGGTCACTCTATTTTCCCATCAGGAAGAAGAATTAACCTCAGGGTCAGCTTGCCGCCCGGAGCCAGAATAGGGCCTGAAGCAATCCTGCGCTTTTGCGGCCAGCTCCCAAGAAAGCGAGTTGAAAAATGGAGCTCAGGGGCACTGCAATTCACAAACCTGCAGACTTAGAAATGATAACTCTCGTCCACAAATATATTGAGGGAAGGCAACGAAGAGGATTTGAAAGCAAGGCAGAATTGCAGGAAACAGATTTCAGGAGGTAGATTCGAATCGCCTTTAAAGCACAGGAAAAGCGGCAAAACCTCGACAATGATGCCCTTGGCCAAAAAGGGCGTATGCGTTTTTTCCTGAATATATTCAGGAAAAAACGCATACGCCCTTTTTGGCCAACCAAGCAACCTGGAAAGGCAAATCAGCGCTACAAAGAAGTCTCGCTTCCCATCGGTCAAAAGGGCCAGGCTGAATAAAGTGTCAAAACCAGAAATGCAGGACAGGCCATGGAGAAATGGGAGCCTTGCTACGCTGATGGGCGGGATGTAAATTGCCAACAGCCACTCTGGAGAAGTGTACGGTGTGTCCTGAAAAATCTAAAAAACTCAGCTTAGAGAGCATAGGGCACTTCCACTCATGGGCGTGTAAATTGGGAAAACTAAAAATCAGCAAGACACAGGCACCCCAAAGTTTAGGGCTGCTCTGTTGACAAGAACCTCCACTTTGTGACACCTTAAATATCCCAGGAAAGACAAGAATGGATAAAGAAGTTGTGGTCCTTATGTACAATGGAATATCACTCAGCCATGAAATCAACGTCATAAGGCTAGTAGCAGCATGATGAGTGGATTTGGGTACGACGATTCTAAGTGAAATAAGTCACACAGAAAAAGACACTTATCATAAGATATCACTTATAGAGGGAATGTAAAAACCGCTACCCTTGAACTGAATTACATAACAGGTCAGAGTCACACGTTTAGAAAACACACTAGGGCTGCTTAACGGGAAAGGTGAGGTGGGGTGATGCATAAAACAAGGGTTTCAAATTAGCTCAGATAGCGTTCCATAAACCCAATATGTAATAGACAAGACCTACTCCTTCCTCAGTGAACTGGATTCAACACGCCCTATTCATCGCCCAAGAATATATCTGACTAATAAGAATCTTAAAACCTATGTATTGATATCTCTCTGTAAGTGAGTCAAGTGGGTGAAAAGCGGCATAAGCACAGTAGTGAAAAGCAGCTAAACCCCATTATACAAATCAATTACTTTTAAAAACCCGTGAAACAAAGACAGTGAAAGAGAGAGAAATTCTGACAAAATTCGTTCAGGGGCTGTGATGCAACCTGGATTGACCATATGTAGATCCACAGATGGATGAGACATAAGGGTGGACACTCTCGGGGCTGAGAGGTTTGGTGAGGTTGGGTGAGCAAACGCAGACCCTTTAAAGTAATACTGTGTGGTACCCATCCCATGGGTCCCAAATCTCCAGGTTCAAGGGCATCTTCCTACATCGAAAACATGCATGAGAAACCCAGAAGATGGTACACCGTGTGATCGGGAAAGGTTTCTAAAATGCACCTCATTTCTCATCTCCTTGTGCTCCGGTTCGCCATTCCAGCCGCTATACTAGCAATCTCCCTGCTTGGAGAATCAGCACCTTTAACCTCCTGTTCCGTACAGGTTGCAATTTGTCCTGAGGATGAACGGGAAGAGGGGGAACCAATGAGAGACTAGCTCTAGGTGTTGGGACAGGCACAGGTCACTCTATTTTCCCATCAGGAAGAAGAATTAACCACAGGCTCAGCCTGCCGCCCGAAGCCAGAATAGGGCCTGAAGCAATCCTGCGCTTTTGCGGCCAGCTCCCAAGAAAGCGAGTTGAAAAATGGAGCTCAGGGGCACTGCAATTCACAAACCTGCAGACTTAGAAATGATAACTCTCCTCCACAAATATATTGAGGGAAGGCAACGAAGAGGATTTGAAAGCAAGGCAGAATTGCAGGAAACAGATTTCAGGAGGTAGATTCGAATCGCCTTTAAAGCACAGGAAAAGCGGCAAAACCTCGACAATGATGCCCTTGGCCAAAAAGGGCGTATGCGTTTTTTCCTGAATATATTCAGGAAAAAACGCATACGCCCTTTTTGGCCAACCAAGCAACCTGGAAAGGCAAATCAGCGCTACAAAGAAGTCTCGCTTCCCATCGGTCAAAAGGGCCAGGCTGAATAAAGTGTCAAAACCAGAAATGCAGGACAGGCCATGGAGAAATGGGAGCCTTGCTACGCTGATGGGCGGGATGTAAATTGCCAACAGCCACTCTGGAGAAGTGTACGGTGTGTCCTGAAAAATCTAAAAAACTCAGCTTAGAGAGCATAGGGCACTTCCACTCATGGGCGTGTAAATTGGGAAAACTAAAAATCAGCAAGACACAGGCACCCCAAAGTTTAGGGCTGCTCTGTTGACAAGAACCTCCACTTTGTGACACCTTAAATATCCCAGGAAAGACAAGAATGGATAAAGAAGTTGTGGTCCTTATGTACAATGGAATATCACTCAGCCATGAAATCAACGTCATAAGGCTAGTAGCAGCATGATGAGTGGATTTGGGTACGACGATTCTAAGTGAAATAAGTCACACAGAAAAAGACACTTATCATAAGATATCACTTATACAGGGAATGTAAAAACCGCTACCCTTGAACTGAATTACATAACAGGTCAGAGTCACACGTTTAGAAAACACACTAGGGCTGCTTAACGGGAAAGGTGAGGTGGGGTGATGCATAAAACAAGGGTTTCAAATTAGCTCAGATAGCGTTCCATAAACCCAATATGTAATAGACAAGACCTACTCCTTCCTCAGTGAACTGGACTCAACACGCCCTATTCATCGCCCAAGAATATATCTGACTAGTAAGAATCTTAAAACCTATGTATTGATATCTCTCTGTAAGTGAGTGAAGTGGGTGAAAAGCGGCATAACCACAGCAGTGAAAAGCAGCTAAACCCCATTATACAAATCAATTACTTTTAAAAACCCGTGAAACAAAGACAGTGAAAGAGAGAGAAATTCTGACAAAATTCGTTCAGGGGCTGTGATGCAACCTGGATTGACCATATGTAGACCCACAGATGGATGAGACATAAGGGTGGACACTCTTGGGGCTGAGAGGTTTGGTGAGGTTGGGTGAGCAAACGCAGACCCTTTAAAGTAATACTGTGTGGTACCCATCCCATGGGTCCCAAATCTCCAGGTTCAAGGGCATCTTCCTACATCGAAAACATGCATGAGAAACCCAGAAGATGGTACACCGTGTGATCGGGAAAGGTTTCTAAAACGCACCTCATTTCTCTTCTCCTTGTGCTCCGGTTCGCCATTCCAGCCGCTATACTAGCAATCTCCCTGCTTGGAGAATCAGCACCTTTAACCTCCTGTTCCGTACAGGTTGCAATTTGTCCTGAGGATGAACGGGAAGAGGGGGAACCAATGAGAGACTAGCTCTAGGTGTTAGGACAGGCACAGGTCACTCTATTTTCCCATCAGGAAGAAGAATTAACCTCAGGCTCAGCTTGCCGCCCGGAGCCAGAATAGGGCCTGAAGCAATCCGGCGCTTTTGCGGCCAGCTCCCAAGAAAGCGAGTTGAAAAATGGAGCTCAGGGGCACTGCAATTCACAAACCTGCAGACTTAGAAATGATAACTCTCCTCCACAAATATATTGAGGGAAGGCAACGAAGAGGATTTGAAAGCAAGGCAGAATTGCAGGAAACAGATTTCAGGAGGTAGATTCGAATCGCCTTTAAAGCACAGGAAAAGCGGCAAAACCTCGACAATGATGCCCTTGGCCAAAAAGGGCGTATGCGTTTTTTCCTGAATATATTCAGGAAAAAACGCATACGCCCTTTTTGGCCAACCAAGCAACCTGGAAAGGCAAATCAGCGCTACAAAGAAGTCTCGCTTCCCATCGGTCAAAAGGGCCAGGCTGAATAAAGTGTCAAAACCAGAAATGCAGGACAGGCCATGGAGAAATGGGAGCCTTGCTACGCTGATGGGCGGGATGTAAATTGCCAACAGCCACTCTGGAGAAGTGTACGGTGTGTCCTGAAACATCTAAAAAACTCAGCTTAGAGAGCATAGGGCACTTCCACTCATGGGCGTATAAATTGGGAAAACTAAAAATCAGCAAGACACAGGCACCCCAAAGTTTAGGGCTGCTCTGTTGACAAGAACCTCCACTTTGTGACACCTTAAATATCCCAGGAAAGACAAGAATGGATAAAGAAGTTGTGGTCCTTATGTACAATGGAATATCACTCAGCCATGAAATCAACGTCATAAGGCTAGTAGCAGCATGATGAGTGGATTTGGGTACGACGATTCTAAGTGAAATAAGTCTAACAGAAAAAGACACTTATCATAAGATATCACTTATAGAGGGAATGTAAAAACCGCTACCCTTGAACTGAATTACATAACAGGTCAGAGTCACACGTTTAGAAAACACACTAGGGCTGCTTAACGGGAAAGGTGAGGTGGGGTGATGCATAAAACAAGGGTTTCAAATTAGCTCAGATAGCGTTCCATAAACCCAATATGTAATAGACAAGACCTACTCCTTCCTCAGTGAACTGGACTCAACACGCCCTATTCATCGCCCAAGAATATATCTGACTAGTAAGAATCTTAAAACCTATGTATTGATATCTCTCTGTAAGTGAGTCAAGTGGGTGAAAAGCGGCATAAGCACAGTAGTGAAAAGCAGCTAAACCCCATTATACAAATCAATTACTTTTAAAAACCCGTGAAACAAAGACAGTGAAAGAGAGAGAAATTCTGACAAAATTCGTTCAGGGGCTGTGATGCAACCTGGATTGACCATATGTAGATCCACAGATGGATGAGACATAAGGGTGGACACTCTCGGGGCTGAGAGGTTTGGTGAGGTTGGGTGAGCAAACGCAGACCCTTTAAAGTAATACTGTGTGGTACCCATCCCATGGGTCCCAAATCTCCAGGTTCAAGGGCATCTTCCTACATCGAAAACATGCATGAGAAACCCAGAAGATGGTACACCGTGTGATCGGGAAAGGTTTCTAAAATGCACCTCATTTCTCATCTCCTTGTGCTCCGGTTCGCCATTCCAGCCGCTATACTAGCAATCTCCCTGCTTGGAGAATCAGCACCTTTAACCTCCTGTTCCGTACAGGTTGCAATTTGTCCTGAGGATGAACGGGAAGAGGGGGAACCAATGAGAGACTAGCTCTAGGTGTTGGGACAGGCACAGGTCACTCTATTTTCCCATCAGGAAGAAGAATTAACCACAGGCTCAGCCTGCCGCCCGAAGCCAGAATAGGGCCTGAAGCAATCCTGCGCTTTTGCGGCCAGCTCCCAAGAAAGCGAGTTGAAAAATGGAGCTCAGGGGCACTGCAATTCACAAACCTGCAGACTTAGAAATGATAACTCTCCTCCACAAATATATTGAGGGAAGGCAACGAAGAGGATTTGAAAGCAAGGCAGAATTGCAGGAAACAGATTTCAGGAGGTAGATTCGAATCGCCTTTAAAGCACAGGAAAAGCGGCAAAACCTCGACAATGATGCCCTTGGCCAAAAAGGGCGTATGCGTTTTTTCCTGAATATATTCAGGAAAAAACGCATACGCCCTTTTTGGCCAACCAAGCAACCTGGAAAGGCAAATCAGCGCTACAAAGAAGTCTCGCTTCCCATCGGTCAAAAGGGCCAGGCTGAATAAAGTGTCAAAACCAGAAATGCAGGACAGGCCATGGAGAAATGGGAGCCTTGCTACGCTGATGGGCGGGATGTAAATTGCCAACAGCCACTCTGGAGAAGTGTACGGTGTGTCCTGAAAAATCTAAAAAACTCAGCTTAGAGAGCATAGGGCACTTCCACTCATGGGCGTGTAAATTGGGAAAACTAAAAATCAGCAAGACACAGGCACCCCAAAGTTTAGGGCTGCTCTGTTGACAAGAACCTCCACTTTGTGACACCTTAAATATCCCAGGAAAGACAAGAATGGATAAAGAAGTTGTGGTCCTTATGTACAATGGAATATCACTCAGCCATGAAATCAACGTCATAAGGCTAGTAGCAGCATGATGAGTGGATTTGGGTACGACGATTCTAAGTGAAATAAGTCACACAGAAAAAGACACTTATCATAAGATATCACTTATAGAGGGAATGTAAAAACCGCTACCCTTGAACTGAATTACATAACAGGTCAGAGTCACACGTTTAGAAAACACACTAGGGCTGCTTAACGGGAAAGGTGAGGTGGGGTGATGCATAAAACAAGGGTTTCAAATTAGCTCAGATAGCGTTCCATAAACCCAATATGTAATAGACAAGACCTACTCCTTCCTCAGTGAACTGGACTCAACACGCCCTATTCATCGCCCAAGAATATATCTGACTAGTAAGAATCTTAAAACCTATGTATTGATATCTCTCTGTAAGTGAGTGAAGTGGGTGAAAAGCGGCATAACCACAGCAGTGAAAAGCAGCTAAACCCCATTATACAAATCAATTACTTTTAAAAACCCGTGAAACAAAGACAGTGAAAGAGAGAGAAATTCTGACAAAATTCGTTCAGGGGCTGTGATGCAACCTGGATTGACCATATGTAGACCCACAGATGGATGAGACATAAGGGTGGACACTCTTGGGGCTGAGAGGTTTGGTGAGGTTGGGTGAGCAAACGCAGACCCTTTAAAGTAATACTGTGTGGTACCCATCCCATGGGTCCCAAATCTCCAGGTTCAAGGGCATCTTCCTACATCGAAAACATGCATGAGAAACCCAGAAGATGGTACACCGTGTGATCGGGAAAGGTTTCTAAAACGCACCTCATTTCTCTTCTCCTTGTGCTCCGGTTCGCCATTCCAGCCGCTATACTAGCAATCTCCCTGCTTGGAGAATCAGCACCTTTAACCTCCTGTTCCGTACAGGTTGCAATTTGTCCTGAGGATGAACGGGAAGAGGGGGAACCAATGAGAGACTAGCTCTAGGTGTTAGGACAGGCACAGGTCACTCTATTTTCCCATCAGGAAGAAGAATTAACCTCAGGGTCAGCTTGCCGCCCGGAGCCAGAATAGGGCCTGAAGCAATCCTGCGCTTTTGCGGCCAGCTCCCAAGAAAGCGAGTTGAAAAATGGAGCTCAGGGGCACTGCAATTCACAAACCTGCAGACTTAGAAATGATAACTCTCGTCCACAAATATATTGAGGGAAGGCAACGAAGAGGATTTGAAAGCAAGGCAGAATTGCAGGAAACAGATTTCAGGAGGTAGATTCGAATCGCCTTTAAAGCACAGGAAAAGCGGCAAAACCTCGACAATGATGCCCTTGGCCAAAAAGGGCGTATGCGTTTTTTCCTGAATATATTCAGGAAAAAACGCATACGCCCTTTTTGGCCAACCAAGCAACCTGGAAAGGCAAATCAGCGCTACAAAGAAGTCTCGCTTCCCATCGGTCAAAAGGGCCAGGCTGAATAAAGTGTCAAAACCAGAAATGCAGGACAGGCCATGGAGAAATGGGAGCCTTGCTACGCTGATGGGCGGGATGTAAATTGCCAACAGCCACTCTGGAGAAGTGTACGGTGTGTCCTGAAACATCTAAAAAACTCAGCTTAGAGAGCATAGGGCACTTCCACTCATGGGCGTATAAATTGGGAAAACTAAAAATCAGCAAGACACAGGCACCCCAAAGTTTAGGGCTGCTCTGTTGACAAGAACCTCCACTTTGTGACACCTTAAATATCCCAGGAAAGACAAGAATGGATAAAGAAGTTGTGGTCCTTATGTACAATGGAATATCACTCAGCCATGAAATCAACGTCATAAGGCTAGTAGCAGCATGATGAGTGGATTTGGGTACGACGATTCTAAGTGAAATAAGTCTAACAGAAAAAGACACTTATCATAAGATATCACTTATAGAGGGAATGTAAAAACCGCTACCCTTGAACTGAATTACATAACAGGTCAGAGTCACACGTTTAGAAAACACACTAGGGCTGCTTAACGGGAAAGGTGAGGTGGGGTGATGCATAAAACAAGGGTTTCAAATTAGCTCAGATAGCGTTCCATAAACCCAATATGTAATAGACAAGACCTACTCCTTCCTCAGTGAACTGGACTCAACACGCCCTATTCATCGCCCAAGAATATATCTGACTAGTAAGAATCTTAAAACCTATGTATTGATATCTCTCTGTAAGTGAGTCAAGTGGGTGAAAAGCGGCATAAACACAGCAGTGAAAAGCAGCTAAACCCCATTATACAAATCAATTACTTTTAAAAACCCGTGAAACAAAGACAGTGAAAGAGAGAGAAATTCTGACAAAATTCGTTCAGGGGCTGTGATGCAACCTGGATTGACCATATGTAGACCCACAGATGGATGAGACATAAGGGTGGACACTCTTGGGGCTGAGAGGTTTGGTGAGGTTGGGTGAGCAAACGCAGACCCTTTAAAGTAATACTGTGTGGTACCCATCCCATGGGTCCCAAATCTCCAGGTTCAAGGGCATCTTCCTACATCGAAAACATGCATGAGAAACCCAGAAGATGGTACACCGTGTAATCGGGAAAGGTTTCTAAAATGCACCTCATTTCTCATCTCCTTGTGCTCCGGTTCGCCATTCCAGCCGCTATACTAGCAATCTCCCTGCTTGGAGAATCAGCACCTTTAACCTCCTGTTCCGTACAGGTTGCAATTTGTCCTGAGGATGAACGGGAAGAGGGGGAACCAATGAGAGACTAGCTCTAGGTGTTGGGACAGGCACAGGTCACTCTATTTTCCCATCAGGAAGAAGAATTAACCACAGGCTCAGCCTGCCGCCCGAAGCCAGAATAGGGCCTGAAGCAATCCTGCGCTTTTGCGGCCAGCTCCCAAGAAAGCGAGTTGAAAAATGGAGCTCAGGGGCACTGCAATTCACAAACCTGCAGACTTAGAAATGATAACTCTCCTCCACAAATATATTGAGGGAAGGCAACGAAGAGGATTTGAAAGCAAGGCAGAATTGCAGGAAACAGATTTCAGGAGGTAGATTCGAATCGCCTTTAAAGCACAGGAAAAGCGGCAAAACCTCGACAATGATGCCCTTGGCCAAAAAGGGCGTATGCGTTTTTTCCTGAATATATTCAGGAAAAAACGCATACGCCCTTTTTGGCCAACCAAGCAACCTGGAAAGGCAAATCAGCGCTACAAAGAAGTCTCGCTTCCCATCGGTCAAAAGGGCCAGGCTGAATAAAGTGTCAAAACCAGAAATGCAGGACAGGCCATGGAGAAATGGGAGCCTTGCTACGCTGATGGGCGGGATGTAAATTGCCAACAGCCACTCTGGAGAAGTGTAAGGTGTGTCCTGAAAAATCTAAAAAACTCAGCTTAGAGAGCATAGGGCACTTCCACTCATGGGCGTGTAAATTGGGAAAACTAAAAATCAGCAAGACACAGGCACCCCAAAGTTTAGGGCTGCTCTGTTGACAAGAACCTCCACTTTGTGACACCTTAAATATCCCAGGAAAGACAAGAATGGATAAAGAAGTTGTGGTCCTTATGTACAATGGAATATCACTCAGCCATGAAATCAACGTCATAAGGCTAGTAGCAGCATGATGAGTGGATTTGGGTACGACGATTCTAAGTGAAATAAGTCACACAGAAAAAGACACTTATCATAAGATATCACTTATAGAGGGAATGTAAAAACCGCTACCCTTGAACTGAATTACATAACAGGTCAGAGTCACACGTTTAGAAAACACACTAGGGCTGCTTAACGGGAAAGGTGAGGTGGGGTGATGCATAAAACAAGGGTTTCAAATTAGCTCAGATAGCGTTCCATAAACCCAATATGTAATAGACAAGACCTACTCCTTCCTCAGTGAACTGGACTCAACACGCCCTATTCATCACCCAAGAATATATCTGACTAGTAAGAATCTTAAAACCTATGTATTGATATCTCTCTGTAAGTGAGTGAAGTGGGTGAAAAGCGGCATAACCACAGCAGTGAAAAGCAGCTAAACCCCATTATACAAATCAATTACTTTTAAAAACCCGTGAAACAAAGACAGTGAAAGAGAGAGAAATTCTGACAAAATTCGTTCAGGGGCTGTGATGCAACCTGGATTGACCATATGTAGACCCACAGATGGATGAGACATAAGGGTGGACACTCTTGGGGCTGAGAGGTTTGGTGAGGTTGGGTGAGCAAACGCAGACCCTTTAAAGTAATACTGTGTGGTACCCATCCCATGGGTCCCAAATCTCCAGGTTCAAGGGCATCTTCCTACATCGAAAACATGCATGAGAAACCCAGAAGATGGTACACCGTGTGATCGGGAAAGGTTTCTAAAACGCACCTCATTTCTCTTCTCCTTGTGCTCCGGTTCGCCATTCCAGCCGCTATACTAGCAATCTCCCTGCTTGGAGAATCAGCACCTTTAACCTCCTGTTCCGTACAGGTTGCAATTTGTCCTGAGGATGAACGGGAAGAGGGGGAACCAATGAGAGACTAGCTCTAGGTGTTAGGACAGGCACAGGTCACTCTATTTTCCCATCAGGAAGAAGAATTAACCTCAGGGTCAGCTTGCCGCCCGGAGCCAGAATAGGGCCTGAAGCAATCCTGCGCTTTTGCGGCCAGCTCCCAAGAAAGCGAGTTGAAAAATGGAGCTCAGGGGCACTGCAATTCACAAACCTGCAGACTTAGAAATGATAACTCTCGTCCACAAATATATTGAGGGAAGGCAACGAAGAGGATTTGAAAGCAAGGCAGAATTGCAGGAAACAGATTTCAGGAGGTAGATTCGAATCGCCTTTAAAGCACAGGAAAAGCGGCAAAACCTCGACAATGATGCCCTTGGCCAAAAAGGGCGTATGCGTTTTTTCCTGAATATATTCAGGAAAAAACGCATACGCCCTTTTTGGCCAACCAAGCAACCTGGAAAGGCAAATCAGCGCTACAAAGAAGTCTCGCTTCCCATCGGTCAAAAGGGCCAGGCTGAATAAAGTGTCAAAACCAGAAATGCAGGACAGGCCATGGAGAAATGGGAGCCTTGCTACGCTGATGGGCGGGATGTAAATTGCCAACAGCCACTCTGGAGAAGTGTACGGTGTGTCCTGAAACATCTAAAAAACTCAGCTTAGAGAGCATAGGGCACTTCCACTCATGGGCGTATAAATTGGGAAAACTAAAAATCAGCAAGACACAGGCACCCAAAAGTTTAGGGCTGCTCTGTTGACAAGAACCTCCACTTTGTGACACCTTAAATATCCCAGGAAAGACAAGAATGGATAAAGAAGTTGTGGTCCTTATGTACAATGGAATATCACTCACCCATGAAATCAACGTCATAAGGCTAGTAGCAGCATGGTGAGTGGATTTGGGTACGACGATTCTAAGTGAAATAAGTCTAACAGAAAAAGACACTTATCATAAGATATCACTTATAGAGGGAATGTAAAAACCGCTACCCTTGAACTGAATTACATAACAGGTCAGAGTCACACGTTTAGAAAACACACTAGGGCTGCTTAACGGGAAAGGTGAGGTGGGGTGATGCATAAAACAAGGGTTTCAAATTAGCTCAGATAGCGTTCCATAAACCCAATATGTAATAGACAAGACCTACTCCTTCCTCAGTGAACTGGACTCAACACGCCCTATTCATCGCCCAAGAATATATCTGACTAGTAAGAATCTTAAAACCTATGTATTGATATCTCTCTGTAAGTGAGTCAAGTGGGTGAAAAGTGGCATAAACACAGCAGTGAAAAGCAGCTAAACCCCATTATACAAATCAATTACTTTTAAAAACCCGTGAAACAAAGACAGTGAAAGAGAGAGAAATTCTGACAAAATTCGTTCAGGGGCTGTGATGCAACCTGGATTGACCATATGTAGACCCACAGATGGATGAGACATAAGGGTGGACACTCTTGGGGCTGAGAGGTTTGGTGAGGTTGGGTGAGCAAACGCAGACCCTTTAAAGTAATACTGTGTGGTACCCATCCCATGGGTCCCAAATCTCCAGGTTCAAGGGCATCTTCCTACATCGAAAACATGCATGAGAAACCCAGAAGATGGTACACCGTGTGATCGGGAAAGGTTTCTAAAATGCACCTCATTTCTCATCTCCTTGTGCTCCGGTTCGCCATTCCAGCCGCTATACTAGCAATCTCCTTGCTTGGAGAATCAGCACCTTTAACCTCCTGTTCCATACAGGTTGCAATTTGTCCTGAGGATGAACGGGAAGAGGGGGAACCAATGAGAGACTAGCTCTAGGTGTTGGGACAGGCACAGGTCACTCTATTTTCCCATCAGGAAGAAGAATTAACCACAGGCTCAGCCTGCCGCCCGAAGCCAGAATAGGGCCTGAAGCAAACCTGCGCTTTTGCGGCCAGCTCCCAAGAAAGCGAGTTGAAAAATGGAGCTCAGGGGCACTGCAATTCACAAACCTGCAGACTTAGAAATGATAACTCTCCTCCACAAATATATTGAGGGAAGGCAACAAAGAGGATTTGAAAGCAAGGCAGAATTGCAGGAAACAGATTTCAGGAGGTAGATTCGAATCGCCTTTAAAGCACAGGAAAAGCGGCAAAACCTCGACAATGATGCCCTTGGCCAAAAAGGGCGTATGCGTTTTTTCCTGAATATATTCAGGAAAAAACGCATACGCCCTTTTTGGCCAACCAAGCAACCTGGAAAGGCAAATCAGCGCTACAAAGAAGTCTCGCTTCCCATCGGTCAAAAGGGCCAGGCTGAATAAAGTGTCAAAACCAGAAATGCAGGACAGGCCATGGAGAAATGGGAGCCTTGCTACGCTGATGGGCGGGATGTAAATTGCCAACAGCCACTCTGGAGAAGTGTACGGTGTGTCCTGAAACATCTAAAAAACTCAGCTTAGAGAGCATAGGGCACTTCCACTCATGGGCGTGTAAATTGGGAAAACTAAAAATCAGCAAGACACAGGCACCCCAAAGTTTAGGGCTGCTCTGTTGACAAGAACCTCCACTTTGTGACACCTTAAATATCCCAGGAAAGACAAGAATGGATAAAGAAGTTGTGGTCCTTATGTACAATGGAATATCACTCAGCCATGAAATCAACGTCATAAGGCTAGTAGCAGCATGATGAGTGGATTTGGGTACGACGATTCTAAGTGAAATAAGTCACACAGAAAAAGACACTTATCATAAGATATCACTTATAGAGGGAATGTAAAAACCGCTACCCTTGAACTGAATTACATAACAGGTCAGAGTCACACGTTTAGAAAACACACTAGGGCTGCTTAACGGGAAAGGTGAGGTGGGGTGATGCATAAAACAAGGGTTTCAAATTAGCTCAGATAGCGTTCCATAAACCCAATATGTAATAGACAAGACCTACTCCTTCCTCAGTGAACTGGACTCAACACGCCCTATTCATCGCCCAAGAATATATCTGACTAGTAAGAATCTTAAAACCTATGTATTGATATCTCTCTGTAAGTGAGTGAAGTGGGTGAAAAGCGGCATAACCACAGCAGTGAAAAGCAGCTAAACCCCATTATACAAATCAATTACTTTTAAAAACCCGTGAAACAAAGACAGTGAAAGAGAGAGAAATTCTGACAAAATTCGTTCAGGGGCTGTGATGCAACCTGGATTGACCATATGTAGACCCACAGATGGATGAGACATAAGGGTGGACACTCTTGGGGCTGAGAGGTTTGGTGAGGTTGGGTGAGCAAACGCAGACCCTTTAAAGTAATACTGTGTGGTACCCATCCCATGGGTCCCAAATCTCCAGGTTCAAGGGCATCTTCCTACATCGAAAACATGCATGAGAAACCCAGAAGATGGTACACCGTGTGATCGGGAAAGGTTTCTAAAACGCACCTCATTTCTCTTCTCCTTGTGCTCCGGTTCGCCATTCCAGCCGCTATACTAGCAATCTCCCTGCCTGGAGAATCAGCACCTTTAACCTCCTGTTCCGTACAGGTTGCAATTTGTCCTGAGGATGAACGGGAAGAGGGGGAACCAATGAGAGACTAGCTCTAGGTGTTGGGACAGGCACAGGTCACTCTATTTTCCCATCAGGAAGAAGAATTAACCACAGGCTCAGCCTGCCGCCCGAAGCCAGAATAGGGCCTGAAGCAAACCTGCGCTTTTGCGGCCAGCTCCCAAGAAAGCGACTTGAAAAATGGAGCTCAGGGGCACTGCAATTCACAGACCTGCAGACTTAGAAATGATAACTCTCGTCCACAAATATATTGAGGGAAGGCAACGAAGAGGATTTGAAAGCAAGGCAGAATTGCAGGAATCAGATTTCAGGAGGTAGATTCGAATCGCCTTTAAAGCACAGGAAAAGCGGCAAAACCTCGACAATGATGCCCTTGGCCAAAAAGGGCGTATGCGTTTTTTCCTGAATATATTCAGGAAAAAACGCATACGCCCTTTTTGGCCAACCAAGCAACCTGGAAAGGCAAATCAGCGCTACAAAGAAGTCTCGCTTCCCATCGGTCAAAAGGGCCAGGCTGAATAAAGTGTCAAAACCAGAAATGCAGGACAGGCCATGGAGAAATGGGAGCCTTGCTACGCTGATGGGCGGGATGTAAATTGCCAACAGCCACTCTGGAGAAGTGTACGGTGTGTCCTGAAACATCTAAAAAACTCAGCTTAGAGAGCATAGGGCACTTCCACTCATGGGCGTGTAAATTGGGAAAACTAAAAATCAGCAAGACACAGGCACCCCAAAGTTTAGGGCTTCTCTGTTGACAAGAACCTCCACTTTGTGACACCTTAAATATCCCAGGAAAGACAAGAATGGACAAAGAAGTTGTGGTCCTTATGTACAATGGAATATCACTCAGCCAGGAAATCAACGTCATAAGGCTAGTAGCAGCATGATGAGTGGATTTGGGTACGACGATTCTAAGTGAAATAAGTCACACAGAAAAAGACACTTATCATAGATATCACTTATAGAGGGAATGTAAAAACCGCTACCCTTGAACTGAATTACATAACAGGTCAGAGTCACACGTTTAGAAAACACACTAGGGCTGCTTAACGGGAAAGGTGAGGTGGGGTGATGCATAAAACAAGGGTTTCAAATTAGCTCAGATAGCGTTCCATAAACCCAATATGTAATAGACAAGACCTACTCCTTCCTCAGTGAACTGGACTCAACACGCCCTATTCATCACCCAAGAATATATCTGACTAGTAAGAATCTTAAAACCTATGTATTGATATCTCTCTGTAAGTGAGTGAAGTGGGTGAAAAGCGGCATAACCACAGCAGTGAAAAGCAGCTAAACCCCATTATACAAATCAATTACTTTTAAAAACCCGTGAAACAAAGACAGTGAAAGAGAGAGAAATTCTGACAAAATTCGTTCAGGGGCTGTGATGCAACCTGGATTGACCATATGTAGACCCACAGATGGATGAGACATAAGGGTGGACACTCTTGGGGCTGAGAGGTTTGGTGAGGTTGGGTGAGCAAACGCAGACCCTTTAAAGTAATACTGCGTGGAACCCATCCAATGGGTCCCAAATCTCCAGGTTCAAGGGCATCTTCCTACATCGAAAATATACATGAGAAACCCAGAAGATGGTACACCGTGTGATCGGGAAAGGTTTCTAAAACGCACCTCATTTCTCATCTCCTTGTGCTCCGGTTCGCCTTTCCAGCCGCTATACTAGCAATCTCCCTGCCTGGAGAATCAGCACCTTTAACCTCCTGTTCCAAACAGGTTGCAATTTGTCCTGAGGATGAACGGGAAGAGGGGGAACCAATGAGAGACTAGCTCTAGGTGTTGGGACAGGCACAGGTCACTCTATTTTCCCATCAGGAAGAAGAATTAACCACAGGCTCAGCCTGCCGCCCGAAGCCAGAATAGGGCCTGAAGCAAACCTGCGCTTTTGCGGCCAGCTCCCAAGAAAGCGAGTTGAAAAATGGAGCTCAGGGGCACTGCAATTCACAAACCTGCAGACTTAGAAATGATAACTCTCGTCCACAAATATATTGAGGGAAGGCAACGAAGAGGATTTGAAAGCAAGGCAGAATTGCAGGAAACAGATTTCAGGAGGTAGATTCGAATCGCCTTTAAAGCACAGGAAAAGCGGCAAAACCTCGACAATGATGCCCTTGGCCAAAAAGGGCGTATGCGTTTTTTCCTGAATATATTCAGGAAAAAACGCATACGCCCTTTTTGGCCAACCAAGCAACCTGGAAAGGCAAATCAGCGCTACAAAGAAGTCTCGCTTCCCATCGGTCAAAAGGGCCAGGCTGAATAAAGTGTCAAAACCAGAAATGCAGGACAGGCCATGGAGAAATGGGAGCCTTGCTACGCTGATGGGCGGGATGTAAATTGCCAACAGCCACTCTGGAGAAGTGTACGGTGTGTCCTGAAACATCTAAAAAACTCAGCTTAGAGAGCATAGGGCACTTCCACTCATGGGCGTGTAAATTGGGAAAACTAAAAATCAGCAAGACACAGGCACCCCAAAGTTTAGGGCTGCTCTGTTGACAAGAACCTCCACTTTGTGACACCTTAAATATCCCAGGAAAGACAAGAATGGATAAAGAAGTTGTGGTCCTTATGTACAATGGAATATCACTCAGCCATGAAATCAACGTCATAAGGCTAGTAGCAGCATGATGAGTGGATTTGGGTACGACGATTCTAAGTGAAATAAGTCACACAGAAAAAGACACTTATCATAAGATATCACTTATAGAGGGAATGTAAAAACCGCTACCCTTGAACTGAATTACATAACAGGTCAGAGTCACACGTTTAGAAAACACACTAGGGCTGCTTAACGGGAAAGGTGAGGTGGGGTGATGCATAAAACAAGGGTTTCAAATTAGCTCAGATAGCGTTCCATAAACCCAATATGTAATAGACAAGACCTACTCCTTCCTCAGTGAACTGGACTCAACACGCCCTATTCATCGCCCAAGAATATATCTGACTAGTAAGAATCTTAAAACCTATGTATTGATATCTCTCTGTAAGTGAGTGAAGTGGGTGAAAAGCGGCATAACCACAGCAGTGAAAAGCAGCTAAACCCCATTATACAAATCAATTACTTTTAAAAACCCGTGAAACAAAGACAGTGAAAGAGAGAGAAATTCTGACAAAATTCGTTCAGGGGCTGTGATGCAACCTGGATTGACCATATGTAGACCCACAGATGGATGAGACATAAGGGTGGACACTCTTGGGGCTGAGAGGTTTGGTGAGGTTGGGTGAGCAAACGCAGACCCTTTAAAGTAATACTGTGTGGTACCCATCCCATGGGTCCCAAATCTCCAGGTTCAAGGGCATCTTCCTACATCGAAAACATGCATGAGAAACCCAGAAGATGGTACACCGTGTGATCGGGAAAGGTTTCTAAAACGCACCTCATTTCTCTTCTCCTTGTGCTCCGGTTCGCCATTCCAGCCGCTATACTAGCAATCTCCCTGCCTGGAGAATCAGCACCTTTAACCTCCTGTTCCGTACAGGTTGCAATTTGTCCTGAGGATGAACGGGAAGAGGGGGAACCAATGAGAGACTAGCTCTAGGTGTTGGGACAGGCACAGGTCACTCTATTTTCCCATCAGGAAGAAGAATTAACCACAGGCTCAGCCTGCCGCCCGAAGCCAGAATAGGGCCTGAAGCAAACCTGCGCTTTTGCGGCCAGCTCCCAAGAAAGCGACTTGAAAAATGGAGCTCAGGGGCACTGCAATTCACAGACCTGCAGACTTAGAAATGATAACTCTCGTCCACAAATATATTGAGGGAAGGCAACGAAGAGGATTTGAAAGCAAGGCAGAATTGCAGGAATCAGATTTCAGGAGGTAGATTCGAATCGCCTTTAAAGCACAGGAAAAGCGGCAAAACCTCGACAATGATGCCCTTGGCCAAAAAGGGCGTATGCGTTTTTTCCTGAATATATTCAGGAAAAAACGCATACGCCCTTTTTGGCCAACCAAGCAACCTGGAAAGGCAAATCAGCGCTACAAAGAAGTCTCGCTTCCCATCGGTCAAAAGGGCCAGGCTGAATAAAGTGTCAAAACCAGAAATGCAGGACAGGCCATGGAGAAATGGGAGCCTTGCTACGCTGATGGGCGGGATGTAAATTGCCAACAGCCACTCTGGAGAAGTGTACGGTGTGTCCTGAAACATCTAAAAAACTCAGCTTAGAGAGCATAGGGCACTTCCACTCATGGGCGTGTAAATTGGGAAAACTAAAAATCAGCAAGACACAGGCACCCCAAAGTTTAGGGCTGCTCTGTTGACAAGAACCTCCACTTTGTGACACCTTAAATATCCCAGGAAAGACAAGAATGGACAAAGAAGTTGTGGTCCTTATGTACAATGGAATATCACTCAGCCATGAAATCAACGTCATAAGGCTAGTAGCAGCATGATGAGTGGATTTGGGTACGACGATTCTAAGTGAAATAAGTCACACAGAAAAAGACACTTATCATAGATATCACTTATAGAGGGAATGTAAAAACCGCTACCCTTGAACTGAATTACATAACAGGTCAGAGTCACACGTTTAGAAAACACACTAGGGCTGCTTAACGGGAAAGGTGAGGTGGGGTGATGCATAAAACAAGGGTTTCAAATTAGCTCAGATAGCGTTCCATAAACCCAATATGTAATAGACAAGACCTACTCCTTCCTCAGTGAACTGGACTCAACACGCCCTATTCATCGCCCAAGAATATATCTGACTAGTAAGAATCTTAAAACCTATGTATTGATATCTCTCTGTAAGTGAGTGAAGTGGGTGAAAAGCGGCATAACCACAGCAGTGAAAAGCAGCTAAACCCCATTATACAAATCAATTACTTTTAAAAACCCGTGAAACAAAGACAGTGAAAGAGAGAGAAATTCTGACAAAATTCGTTCAGGGGCTGTGATGCAACCTGGATTGACCATATGTAGACCCACAGATGGATGAGACATAAGGGTGGACACTCTTGGGGCTGAGAGGTTTGGTGAGGTTGGGTGAGCAAACGCAGACCCTTTAAAGTAATACTGCGTGGAACCCATCCAATGGGTCCCAAATCTCCAGGTTCAAGGGCATCTTCCTACATCGAAAATATACATGAGAAACCCAGAAGATGGTACACCGTGTGATCGGGAAAGGTTTCTAAAACGCACCTCATTTCTCATCTCCTTGTGCTCCGGTTCGCCTTTCCAGCCGCTATACTAGCAATCTCCCTGCCTGGAGAATCAGCACCTTTAACCTCCTGTTCCAAACAGGTTGCAATTTGTCCTGAGGATGAACGGGAAGAGGGGGAACCAATGAGAGACTAGCTCTAGGTGTTGGGACAGGCACAGGTCACTCTATTTTCCCATCAGGAAGAAGAATTAACCACAGGCTCAGCCTGCCGCCCGAAGCCAGAATAGGGCCTGAAGCAAACCTGCGCTTTTGCGGCCAGCTCCCAAGAAAGCGACTTGAAAAATGGAGCTCAGGGGCACTGCAATTCACAAACCTGCAGACTTAGAAATGATAACTCTCGTCCACAAATATATTGAGGGAAGGCAACGAAGAGGATTTGAAAGCAAGGCAGAATTGCAGGAAACAGATTTCAGGAGGTAGATTCGAATCGCCTTTAAAGCACAGGAAAAGCGGCAAAACCTCGACAATGATGCCCTTGGCCAAAAAGGGCGTATGCGTTTTTTCCTGAATATATTCAGGAAAAAACGCATACGCCCTTTTTGGCCAACCAAGCAACCTGGAAAGGCAAATCAGCGCTACAAAGAAGTCTCGCTTCCCATCGGTCAAAAGGGCCAGGCTGAATAAAGTGTCAAAACCAGAAATGCAGGACAGGCCATGGAGAAATGGGAGCCTTGCTACGCTGATGGGCGGGATGTAAATTGCCAACAGCCACTCTGGAGAAGTGTACGGTGTGTCCTGAAACATCTAAAAAACTCAGCTTAGAGAGCATAGGGCACTTCCACTCATGGGCGTGTAAATTGGGAAAACTAAAAATCAGCAAGACACAGGCACCCCAAAGTTTAGGGCTGCTCTGTTGACAAGAACCTCCACTTTGTGACACCTTAAATATCCCAGGAAAGACAAGAATGGATAAAGAAGTTGTGGTCCTTATGTACAATGGAATATCACTCAGCCAGGAAATCAACGTCATAAGGCTAGTAGCAGCATGATGAGTGGATTTGGGTACGACGATTCTAAGTGAAATAAGTCACACAGAAAAAGACACTTATCATAGATATCACTTATAGAGGGAATGTAAAAACCGCTACCCTTGAACTGAATTACATAACAGGTCAGAGTCACACGTTTAGAAAACACACTAGGGCTGCTTAACAGGAAAGGTGAGGTGGGGTGATGCATAAAACAAGGGTTTCAAATTAGCTCAGATAGCGTTCCATAAACCCAATATGTAATAGACAAGACCTACTCCTTCCTCAGTGAACTGGACTCAACACGCCCTATTCATCGCCCAAGAATATATCTGACTAGTAAGAATCTTAAAACCTATGTATTGATATCTCTCTGTAAGTGAGTGAAGTGGGTGAAAAGCGGCATAACCACAGCAGTGAAAAGCAGCTAAACCCCATTATACAAATCAATTACTTTTAAAAACCCGTGAAACAAAGACAGTGAAAGAGAGAGAAATTCTGACAAAATTCGTTCAGGGGCTGTGATGCAACCTGGATTGACCATATGTAGACCCACAGATGGATGAGACATAAGGGTGGACACTCTTGGGGCTGAGAGGTTTGGTGAGGTTGGGTGAGCAAACGCAGACCCTTTAAAGTAATACTGTGTGGTACCCATCCCATGGGTCCCAAATCTCCAGGTTCAAGGGCATCTTCCTACATCGAAAACATGCATGAGAAACCCAGAAGATGGTACACCGTGTGATCGGGAAAGGTTTCTAAAACGCACCTCATTTCTCTTCTCCTTGTGCTCCGGTTCGCCATTCCAGCCGCTATACTAGCAATCTCCCTGCTTGGAGAATCAGCACCTTTAACCTCCTGTTCCGTACAGGTTGCAATTTGTCCTGAGGATGAACGGGAAGAGGGGGAACCAATGAGAGACTAGCTCTAGGTGTTGGGACAGGCACAGGTCACTCTATTTTCCCATCAGGAAGAAGAATTAACCACAGGCTCAGCCTGCCGCCCGAAGCCAGAATAGGGCCTGAAGCAAACCTGCGCTTTTGCGGCCAGCTCCCAAGAAAGCGAGTTGAAAAATGGAGCTCAGGGGCACTGCAATTCACAAACCTGCAGACTTAGAAATGATAACTCTCGTCCACAAATATATTGAGGGAAGGCAACGAAGAGGATTTGAAAGCAAGGCAGAATTGCAGGAAACAGATTTCAGGAGGTAGATTCGAATCGCCTTTAAAGCACAGGAAAAGCGGCAAAACCTCGACAATGATGCCCTTGGCCAAAAAGGGCGTATGCGTTTTTTCCTGAATATATTCAGGAAAAAACGCATACGCCCTTTTTGGCCAACCAAGCAACCTGGAAAGGCAAATCAGCGCTACAAAGAAGTCTCGCTTCCCATCGGTCAAAAGGGCCAGGCTGAATAAAGTGTCAAAACCAGAAATGCAGGACAGGCCATGGAGAAATGGGAGCCTTGCTACGCTGATGGGCGGGATGTAAATTGCCAACAGCCACTCTGGAGAAGTGTACGGTGTGTCCTGAAACATCTAAAAAACTCAGCTTAGAGAGCATAGGGCACTTCCACTCATGGGCGTGTAAATTGGGAAAACTAAAAATCAGCAAGACACAGGCACCCCAAAGTTTAGGGCTGCTCTGTTGACAAGAACCTCCACTTTGTGACACCTTAAATATCCCAGGAAAGACAAGAATGGATAAAGAAGTTGTGGTCCTTATGTACAATGGAATATCACTCAGCCAGGAAATCAACGTCATAAGGCTAGTAGCAGCATGATGAGTGGATTTGGGTACGACGATTCTAAGTGAAATAAGTCACACAGAAAAAGACACTTATCATAGATATCACTTATAGAGGGAATGTAAAAACCGCTACCCTTGAACTGAATTACATAACAGGTCAGAGTCACACGTTTAGAAAACACACTAGGGCTGCTTAACAGGAAAGGTGAGGTGGGGTGATGCATAAAACAAGGGTTTCAAATTAGCTCAGATAGCGTTCCATAAACCCAATATGTAATAGACAAGACCTACTCCTTCCTCAGTGAACTGGACTCAACACGCCCTATTCATCGCCCAAGAATATATCTGACTAGTAAGAATCTTAAAACCTATGTATTGATATCTCTCTGTAAGTGAGTGAAGTGGGTGAAAAGCGGCATAACCACAGCAGTGAAAAGCAGCTAAACCCCATTATACAAATCAATTACTTTTAAAAACCCGTGAAACAAAGACAGTGAAAGAGAGAGAAATTCTGACAAAATTCGTTCAGGGGCTGTGATGCAACCTGGATTGACCATATGTAGACCCACAGATGGATGAGACATAAGGGTGGACACTCTTGGGGCTGAGAGGTTTGGTGAGGTTGGGTGAGCAAACGCAGACCCTTTAAAGTAATACTGTGTGGTACCCATCCCATGGGTCCCAAATCTCCAGGTTCAAGGGCATCTTCCTACATCGAAAACATGCATGAGAAACCCAGAAGATGGTACACCGTGTGATCGGGAAAGGTTTCTAAAACGCACCTCATTTCTCTTCTCCTTGTGCTCCGGTTCGCCATTCCAGCCGCTATACTAGCAATCTCCCTGCTTGGAGAATCAGCACCTTTAACCTCCTGTTCCGTACAGGTTGCAATTTGTCCTGAGGATGAACGGGAAGAGGGGGAACCAATGAGAGACTAGCTCTAGGTGTTAGGACAGGCACAGGTCACTCTATTTTCCCATCAGGAAGAAGAATTAACCTCAGGGTCAGCTTGCCGCCCGGAGCCAGAATAGGGCCTGAAGCAATCCTGCGCTTTTGCGGCCAGCTCCCAAGAAAGCGAGTTGAAAAATGGAGCTCAGGGGCACTGCAATTCACAAACCTGCAGACTTAGAAATGATAACTCTCGTCCACAAATATATTGAGGGAAGGCAACGAAGAGGATTTGAAAGCAAGGCAGAATTGCAGGAAACAGATTTCAGGAGGTAGATTCGAATCGCCTTTAAAGCACAGGAAAAGCGGCAAAACCTCGACAATGATGCCCTTGGCCAAAAAGGGCGTATGCGTTTTTTCCTGAATATATTCAGGAAAAAACGCATACGCCCTTTTTGGCCAACCAAGCAACCTGGAAAGGCAAATCAGCGCTACAAAGAAGTCTCGCTTCCCATCGGTCAAAAGGGCAAGGCTGAATAAAGTGTCAAAACCAGAAATGCAGGACAGGCCATGGAGAAATGGGAGCCTTGCTACGCTGATGGGCGGGATGTAAATTGCCAACAGCCACTCTGGAGAAGTGTACGGTGTGTCCTGAAACATCTAAAAAACTCAGCTTAGAGAGCATAGGGCACTTCCACTCATGGGCGTATAAATTGGGAAAACTAAAAATCAGCAAGACACAGGCACCCCAAAGTTTAGGGCTGCTCTGTTGACAAGAACCTCCACTTTGTGACACCTTAAATATCCCAGGAAAGACAAGAATGGATAAAGAAGTTGTGGTCCTTATGTACAATGGAATATCACTCAGCCATGAAATCAACGTCATAAGGCTAGTAGCAGCATGATGAGTGGATTTGGGTACGACGATTCTAAGTGAAATAAGTCTAACAGAAAAAGACACTTATCATAAGATATCACTTATAGAGGGAATGTAAAAACCGCTACCCTTGAACTGAATTACATAACAGGTCAGAGTCACACGTTTAGAAAACACACTAGGGCTGCTTAACGGGAAAGGTGAGGTGGGGTGATGCATAAAACAAGGGTTTCAAATTAGCTCAGATAGCGTTCCATAAACCCAATATGTAATAGACAAGACCTACTCCTTCCTCAGTGAACTGGACTCAACACGCCCTATTCATCGCCCAAGAATATATCTGTCTAGTAAGAATCTTAACACCTATGTATTGATATCTCTCTGTAAGTGAGTCAAGTGGGTGAAAAGCGGCATAACCACAGCAGTGAAAAGCAGCTAAACCCCATTATACAAATCAATTACTTTTAAAAACCCGTGAAACAAAGACAGTGAAAGAGAGAGAAATTCTGACAAAATTCGTTCAGGGGCTGTGATGCAACCTGGATTGACCATATGTAGACCCACAGATGGATGAGACATAAGGGTGGACACTCTTGGGGCTGAGAGGTTTGGTGAGGTTGGGTGAGCAAACGCAGACCCTTTAAAGTAATACTGTGTGGTACCCATCCCATGGGTCCCAAATCTCCAGGTTCAAGGGCATCTTCCTACATCGAAAACATGCATGAGAAACCCAGAAGATGGTACACCGTGTGATCGGGAAAGGTTTCTAAAATGCACCTCATTTCTCATCTCCTTGTGCTCCGGTTCGCCATTCCAGCCGCTATACTAGCAATCTCCCTGCTTGGAGAATCAGCACCTTTAACCTCCTGTTCCGTACAGGTTGCAATTTGTCCTGAGGATGAACGGGAAGAGGGGGAACCAATGAGAGACTAGCTCTAGGTGTTGGGACAGGCACAGGTCACTCTATTTTCCCATCAGGAAGAAGAATTAACCTCAGGCTCAGCTTGCCGCCCGGAGCCAGAATAGGGCCTGAAGCAATCCTGCGCTTTTGCGGCCAGCTCCCAAGAAAGCGAGTTGAAAAATGGAGCTCAGGGGCACTGCAATTCACAAACATGCAGACTTAGAAATGATAACTCTCGCCCACAAATATATTGAGGGAAGGCAACGAAGAGGATTTGAAAGCAAGGCAGAATTGCAGGAATCAGATTTCAGGAGGTAGATTCGAATCGCCTTTAAAGCACAGGAAAAGCGGCAAAACCTCGACAATGATGCCCTTGGCCAAAAAGGGCGTATGCGTGTTTTCCTGAATATATTCAGGAAAAAACGCATACGCCCTTTTTGGCCAACCAAGCAACCTGGAAAGGCAAATCAGCGCTACAAAGAAGTCTCGCTTCCCATCGGTCAAAAGGGCCAGGCTGAATAAAGTGTCAAAACCAGAAATGCAGGACAGGCCATGGAGAAATGGGAGCCTTGCTACGCTGATGGGCGGGATGTAAATTGCCAACAGCCACTCTGGAGAAGTGTACGGTGTGTCCTGAAACATCTAAAAAACTCAGCTTAGAGAGCATAGGGCACTTCCACTCATGGGCGTGTAAATTGGGAAAACTAAAAATCAGCAAGACACAGGCACCCCAAAGTTTAGGGCTGCTCTGTTGACAAGAACCTCCACTTTGTGACACCTTAAATATCCCAGGAAAGACAAGAATGGACAAAGAAGTTGTGATCCTTATGTACAATGGAATATCACTCAGCCATGAAATCAACGTCATAAGGCTAGTAGCAGCATGATGAGTGGATTTGGGTACGACGATTCTAAGTGAAATAAGTCACACAGAAAAAGACACTTATCATAAGATATCACTTATAGAGGGAATGTAAAAACCGCTACCCTTGAACTGAATTACATAACAGGTCAGAGTCACACGTTTAGAAAACACACTAGGGCTGCTTAACGGGAAAGGTGAGGTGGGGTGATGCATAAAACAAGGGTTTCAAATTAGCTCAGATAGCGTTCCATAAACCCAATATGTAATAGACAAGACCTACTCCTTCCTCAGTGAACTGGACTCAACACGCCCTATTCATCGCCCAAGAATATATCTGACTAGTAAGAATCTTAACACCTATGTATTGATATCTCTCTGTAAGTGAGTCAAGTGGGTGAAAAGCGGCATAACCACAGCAGTGAAAAGCAGCTAAACCCCATTATACAAATCAATTACTTTTAAAAACCCGTGAAACAAAGACAGTGAAAGAGAGAGAAATTCTGACAAAATTCGTTCAGGGGCTGTGATGCAACCTGGATTGACCATATGTAGACCCACAGATGGATGAGACATAAGGGTGGACACTCTTGGGGCTGAGAGGTTTGGTGAGGTTGGGTGAGCAAACGCAGACCCTTTAAAGTAATACTGTGTGGTACCCATCCCATGGGTCCCAAATCTCCAGGTTCAAGGGCATCTTCCTACATCGAAAACATGCATGAGAAACCCAGAAGATGGTACACCGTGTGATCGGGAAAGGTTTCTAAAACGCACCTCATTTCTCATCTCCTTGTGCTCCGATTCGCCTTTCCAGCCGCTATACTAGCAATCTCACTGCCTGGAGAATCAGCACCTTTAACCTCCTGTTCCGTACAGGTTGCAATTTGTCCTGAGGATGAACGGGAAGAGGGGGAACCAATGAGAGACTAGCTCTAGGTGTTGGGACAGGCACAGGTCACTCTATTTTCCCATCAGGAAGAAGAATTAACCTCAGGCTCATCTTGCCGCCCGGAGCCAGAATAGGGCCTGAAGCAATCCTGCGCTTTTGCGGCCAGCTCCCAAAAAAGCGAGTTGAAAAATGGAGCTCAGGGGCACTGCAATTCACAAACCTGCAGACTTAGAAATGATAACTCTCGTCCACAAATATATTGAGGGAAGGCAACGAAGAGGATTTGAAAGCAAGGCAGAATTGCAGGAATCAGATTTCAGGAGGTAGATTCGAATCGACTTTAAAGCACAGGAAAAGCGGCAAAACCTCGACAATGATGCCCTTGGCCAAAAAGGGCGTATGCGTTTTTTCCTGAATATATTCAGGAAAAAACGCATACGCCCTTTTTGGCCAACCAAGCAACCTGGAAAGGCAAATCAGCGCTACAAAGAAGTCTCGCTTCCCATCGGTCAAAAGGGCCAGGCTGAATAAAGTGTCAAAACCAGAAATGCAGGACAGGCCATGGAGAAATGGGAGCCTTGCTACGCTGATGGGCGGGATGTAAATTGCCAACAGCCACTCTGGAGAAGTGTACGGTGTGTCCTGAAACATCTAAAAAACTCAGCTTAGAGAGCATAGGGCACTTCCACTCATGGGCGTATAAATTGGGAAAACTAAAAATCAGCAAGACACAGGCACCCCAAAGTTTAGGGCTGCTCTGTTGACAAGAACCTCCACTTTGTGACACCTTAAATATCCCAGGAAAGACAAGAATGGATAAAGAAGTTGTGGTCCTTATGTACAATGGAATATCACTCAGCCATGAAATCAACGTCATAAGGCTAGTAGCAGCATGATGAGTGGATTTGGGTACGACGATTCTAAGTGAAATAAGTCACACAGAAAAAGACACTTATCATAGATATCACTTATAGAGGGAATGTAAAAACCGCTACCCTTGAACTGAATTACATAACAGGTCAGAGTCACACGTTTAGAAAACACACTAGGGCTGCTTAACGGGAAAGGTGAGGTGGGGTGATGCATAAAACAAGGGTTTCAAATTAGCTCAGATAGCGTTCCATAAACCCAATATGTAATAGACAAGACCTACTCCTTCCTCAGTGAACTGGACTCAACACGCCCTATTCATCGCCCAAGAATATATCTGACTAGTAAGAATCTTAAAACCTATGTATTGATATCTCTCTGTAAGTGAGTGAAGTGGGTGAAAAGCGGCATAACCACAGCAGTGAAAAGCAGCTAAACCCCATTATACAAATCAATTACTTTTAAACACCCGTGAAACAAAGACAGTGAAAGAGAGAGAAATTCTGACAAAATTCGTTCAGGGGCTGTGATGCAACCTGGATTGACCATATGTAGACCCACAGATGGATGAGACATAAGGGTGGACACTCTTGGGGCTGAGAGGTTTGGTGAGGTTGGGTGAGCAAACGCAGACCCTTTAAAGTAATACTGCGTGGAACCCATCCAATGGGTCCCAAATCTCCAGGTTCAAGGGCATCTTCCTACATCGAAAACATACATGAGAAACCCAGAAGATGGTACACCGTGTGATCGGGAAAGGTTTCTAAAACGCACCTCATTTCTCATCTCCTTGTGCTCCGGTTCGCCTTTCCAGCCGCTATACTAGCAATCTCCCTGCCTGGAGAATCAGCACCTTTAACCTCCTGTACCAAACAGGTTGCAATTTGTCCTGAGGATGAACGGGAAGAGGGGGAACCAATGAGAGACTAGCTCTAGGTGTTGGGACAGGCACAGGTCACTCTATTTTCCCATCAGGAAGAAGAATTAACCACAGGCTCAGCCTGCCGCCCGAAGCCAGAATAGGGCCTGAAGCAAACCTGCGCTTTTGCGGCCAGCTCCCAAGAAAGCGAGTTGAAAAATGGAGCTCAGGGGCACTGCAATTCACAAACCTGCAGACTTAGAAATGATAACTCTCCTCCACAAATATATTGAGGGAAGGCAACGAAGAGGATTTGAAAGCATGGCAGAATTGCAGGAAACAGATTTCAAGACGTAGATTCGAATCGCCTTTAAAGCACAGGAAAAGCGGCAAAACCTCGACAATGATGCCCTTGGCCAAAAAGGGCGTATGCGTTTTTTCCTGAATATATTCAGGAAAAAACGCATACGCCCTTTTTGGCCAACCAAGCAACCTGGAAAGGCAAATCAGCGCTACAAAGAAGTCTCGCTTCCCATCGGTCAAAAGGGCCAGGCTGAATAAAGTGTCAAAACCAGAAATGCAGGACAGGCCATGGAGAAATGGGAGCCTTGCTACGCTGATGGGCGGGATGTAAATTGCCAACAGCCAATCTGGAGAAGTGTACGGTGTGTCCTGAAACATCTAAAAAACTCAGCTTAGAGAGCATAGGGCACTTCCACTCATGGGCGTGTAAATTGGGAAAACTAAAAATCAGCAAGACACAGGCACCCCAAAGTTTAGGGCTGCTCTGTTGACAAGAACCTCCACTTTGTCACACCTTAAATATCCCAGGAAAGACAAGAATGGATAAAGAAGTTGTGGTCCTTATGTACAATGGAATATCACTCAGCCATGAAATCAACGTCATAAGGCTAGTAGCAGCATGATGAGTGGATTTGGGTACGACGATTCTAAGTGAAATAAGTCACACAGAAAAAGACACTTATCATAAGATATCATTTATAGAGGGAATGTAAAAACCGCTACCCTTGAACTGAATTACATAACAGGTCAGAGTCACACGTTTAGAAAACACACTAGGGCTGCTTAACGGGAAAGGTGAGGTGGGGTGATGCATAAAACAAGGGTTTCAAATTAGCTCAGATAGCGTTCCATAAACCCAATATGTAATAGACAAGACCTACTCCTTCCTCAGTGAACTGGACTCAACACGCCCTATTCATCGCCCAAGAATATATCTGACTAGTAAGAATCTTAAAACCTATGTATTGATATCTCTCTGTAAGTGAGTGAAGTGGGTGAAAAGCGGCATAACCACAGCAGTGAAAAGCAGCTAAACCCCATTATACAAATCAATTACTTTTAAACACCCGTGAAACAAAGACAGTGAAAGAGAGAGAAATTCTGACAAAATTCGTTCAGGGGCTGTGATGCAACCTGGATTGACCATATGTAGACCCACAGATGGATGAGACATAAGGGTGGACACTCTTGGGGCTGAGAGGTTTGGTGAGGTTGGGTGAGCAAACGCAGACCCTTTAAAGTAATACTGTGTGGTACCCATCCCATGGGTCCCAAATCTCCAGGTTCAAGGGCATCTTCCTACATCGAAAACATGCATGAGAAACCCAGAAGATGGTACACCGTGTGATCGGGAAAGGTTTCTAAAACGCACCTCATTTCTCATCTCCTTGTGCTCCGGTTCGCCATTCCAGCCGCTATACTAGCAATCTCCCTGCTTGGAGAATCAGCACCTTTAACCTCCTGTTCCGTACAGGTTGCAATTTGTCCTGAGGATGAACGGGAAGAGGGGGAACCAATGAGAGACTAGCTCTAGGTGTTGGGACAGGCACAGGTCACTCTATTTTCCCATCAGGAAGAAGAATTAACCACAGGCTCAGCCTGCCGCCCGAAGCCAGAATAGGGCCTGAAGCAAACCTGCGCTTTTGCGGCCAGCTCCCAAGAAAGCGACTTGAAAAATGGAGCTCAGGGGCACTGCAATTCACAAACCTGCAGACTTAGAAATGATAACTCTCGTCCACAAATATATTGAGGGAAGGCAACGAAGAGGATTTGAAAGCATGGCAGAATTGCAGGAAACAGATTTCAAGACGTAGATTCGAATCGCCTTTAAAGCACAGGAAAAGCGGCAAAACCTCGACAATGATGCCCTTGGCCAAAAAGGGCGTATGCGTTTTTTCCTGAATATATTCAGGAAAAAACGCATACGCCCTTTTTGGCCAACCAAGCAACCTGGAAAGGCAAATCAGCGCTACAAAGAAGTCTCGCTTCCCATCGGTCAAAAGGGCCAGGCTGAATAAAGTGTCAAAACCAGAAATGCAGGACAGGCCATGGAGAAATGGGAGCCTTGCTACGCTGATGGGCGGGATGTAAATTGCCAACAGCCACTCTGGAGAAGTGTACGGTGTGTCCTGAAACATCTAAAAAACTCAGCTTAGAGAGCATAGGGCACTTCCACTCATGGGCGTGTAAATTGGGAAAACTAAAAATCAGCAAGACACAGGCACCCCAAAGTTTAGGGCTGCTCTGTTGACAAGAACCTCCACTTTGTGACACCTTAAATATCCCAGGAAAGACAAGAATGGACAAAGAAGTTGTGGTCCTTATGTACAATGGAATATCACTCAGCCATGAAATCAACGTCATAAGGCTAGTAGCAGCATGATGAGTGGATTTGGGTACGACGATTCTAAGTGAAATAAGTCACACAGAAAAAGACACTTATCATAGATATCACTTATAGAGGGAATGTAAAAACCGCTACCCTTGAACTGAATTACATAACAGGTCAGAGTCACACGTTTAGAAAACACACTAGGGCTGCTTAACGGGAAAGGTGAGGTGGGGTGATGCATAAAACAAGGGTTTCAAATTAGCTCAGATAGCGTTCCATAAACCCAATATGTAATAGACAAGACCTACTCCTTCCTCAGTGAACTGGACTCAACACGCCCTATTCATCGCCCAAGAATATATCTGACTAGTAAGAATCTTAAAACCTATGTATTGATATCTCTCTGTAAGTGAGTGAAGTGGGTGAAAAGCGGCATAACCACAGCAGTGAAAAGCAGCTAAACCCCATTATACAAATCAATTACTTTTAAAAACCCGTGAAACAAAGACAGTGAAAGAGAGAGAAATTCTGACAAAATTCGTTCAGGGGCTGTGATGCAACCTGGATTGACCATATGTAGACCCACAGATGGATGAGACATAAGGGTGGACACTCTTGGGGCTGAGAGGTTTGGTGAGGTTGGGTGAGCAAACGCAGACCCTTTAAAGTAATACTGCGTGGAACCCATCCAATGGGTCCCAAATCTCCAGGTTCAAGGGCATCTTCCTACATCGAAAACATACATGAGAAACCCAGAAGATGGTACACCGTGTGATCGGGAAAGGTTTCTAAAACGCACCTCATTTCTCATCTCCTTGTGCTCCGGTTCGCCTTTCCAGCCGCTATACTAGCAATCTCCCTGCCTGGAGAATCAGCACCTTTAACCTCCTGTACCAAACAGGTTGCAATTTGTCCTGAGGATGAACGGGAAGAGGGGGAACCAATGAGAGACTAGCTCTAGGTGTTGGGACAGGCACAGGTCACTCTATTTTCCCATCAGGAAGAAGAATTAACCACAGGCTCAGCCTGCCGCCCGAAGCCAGAATAGGGCCTGAAGCAAACCTGCGCTTTTGCGGCCAGCTCCCAAGAAAGCGACTTGAAAAATGGAGCTCAGGGGCACTGCAATTCACAAACCTGCAGACTTAGAAATGATAACTCTCGTCCACAAATATATTGAGGGAAGGCAACGAAGAGGATTTGAAAGCATGGCAGAATTGCAGGAAACAGATTTCAAGACGTAGATTCGAATCGCCTTTAAAGCACAGGAAAAGCGGCAAAACCTCGACAATGATGCCCTTGGCCAAAAAGGGCGTATGCGTTTTTTCCTGAATATATTCAGGAAAAAACGCATACGCCCTTTTTGGCCAACCAAGCAACCTGGAAAGGCAAATCAGCGCTACAAAGAAGTCTCGCTTCCCATCGGTCAAAAGGGCCAGGCTGAATAAAGTGTCAAAACCAGAAATGCAGGACAGGCCATGGAGAAATGGGAGCCTTGCTACGCTGATGGACGGGATGTAAATTGCCAACAGCCACTCTGGAGAAGTGTACGGTGTGTCCTGAAACATCTAAAAAACTCAGCTTAGAGAGCATAGGGCACTTCCACTCATGGGCGTGTAAATTGGGAAAACTAAAAATCAGCAAGACACAGGCACCCCAAAGTTTAGGGCTGCTCTGTTGACAAGAACCTCCACTTTGTGACACCTTAAATATCCCAGGAAAGACAAGAATGGACAAAGAAGTTGTGGTCCTTATGTACAATGGAATATCACTCAGCCATGAAATCAACGTCATAAGGCTAGTAGCAGCATGATGAGTGGATTTGGGTACGACGATTCTAAGTGAAATAAGTCACACAGAAAAAGACACTTATCATAGATATCACTTATAGAGGGAATGTAAAAACCGCTACCCTTGAACTGAATTACATAACAGGTCAGAGTCACACGTTTAGAAAACACACTAGGGCTGCTTAACGGGAAAGGTGAGGTGGGGTGATGCATAAAACAAGGGTTTCAAATTAGCTCAGATAGCGTTCCATAAACCCAATATGTAATAGACAAGACCTACTCCTTCCTCAGTGAACTGGACTCAACACGCCCTATTCATCGCCCAAGAATATATCTGACTAGTAAGAATCTTAAAACCTATGTATTGATATCTCTCTGTAAGTGAGTGAAGTGGGTGAAAAGCGGCATAACCACAGCAGTGAAAAGCAGCTAAACCCCATTATACAAATCAATTACTTTTAAAAACCCGTGAAACAAAGACAGTGAAAGAGAGAGAAATTCTGACAAAATTCGTTCAGGGGCTGTGATGCAACCTGGATTGACCATATGTAGACCCACAGATGGATGAGACATAAGGGTGGACACTCTTGGGGCTGAGAGGTTTGGTGAGGTTGGGTGAGCAAACGCAGACCCTTTAAAGTAATACTGCGTGGAACCCATCCAATGGGTCCCAAATCTCCAGGTTCAAGGGCATCTTCGTACATCGAAAACATACATGAGAAACCCAGAAGATGGTACACCGTGTGATCGGGAAAGGTTTCTAAAACGCACCTCATTTCTCATCTCCTTGTGCTCCGGTTCGCCTTTCCAGCCGCTATACTAGCAATCTCCCTGCCTGGAGAATCAGCACCTTTAACCTCCTGTACCAAACAGGTTGCAATTTGTCCTGAGGATGAACGGGAAGAGGGGGAACCAATGAGAGACTAGCTCTAGGTGTTGGGACAGGCACAGGTCACTCTATTTTCCCATCAGGAAGAAGAATTAACCACAGGCTCAGCCTGCCGCCCGAAGCCAGAATAGGGCCTGAAGCAAACCTGCGCTTTTGCGGCCAGCTCCCAAGAAAGCGAGTTGAAAAATGGAGCTCAGGGGCACTGCAATTCACAAACCTGCAGACTTAGAAATGATAACTCTCCTCCACAAATATATTGAGGGAAGGCAACGAAGAGGATTTGAAAGCATAGCAGAATTGCGGGAAACAGATTTCAAGACGTAGATTCGAATCGCCTTTAAAGCACAGGAAAAGCGGCAAAACCTCGACAATGATGCCCTTGGCCAAAAAGGGCGTATGCGTTTTTTCCTGAATATATTCAGGAAAAAACGCATACGCCCTTTTTGGCCAACCAAGCAACCTGGAAAGGCAAATCAGCGCTACAAAGAAGTCTCGCTTCCCATCGGTCAAAAGGGCCAGGCTGAATAAAGTGTCAAAACCAGAAATGCAGGACAGGCCATGGAGAAATGGGAGCCTTGCTACGCTGATGGGCGGGATGTAAATTGCCAACAGCCACTCTGGAGAAGTGTACGGTGTGTCCTGAAACATCTAAAAAACTCAGCTTAGAGAGCATAGGGCACTTCCACTCATGGGCGTATAAATTGGGAAAACTAAAAATCAGCAAGACACAGGCACCCCAAAGTTTAGGGCTGCTCTGTTGACAAGAACCTCCACTTTGTGACACCTTAAATATCCCAGGAAAGACAAGAATGGATAAAGAAGTTGTGGTCCTTATGTACAATGGAATATCACTCAGCCATGAAATCAACGTCATAAGGCTAGTAGCAGCATGATGAGTGGATTTGGGTACGACGATTCTAAGTGAAATAAGTCTAACAGAAAAAGACACTTATCATAAGATATCACTTATAGAGGGAATGTAAAAACCGCTACCCTTGAACTGAATTACATAACAGGTCAGAGTCACACGTTTAGAAAACACACTAGGGCTGCTTAACGGGAAAGGTGAGGTGGGGTGATGCATAAAACAAGGGTTTCAAATTAGCTCAGATAGCGTTCCATAAACCCAATATGTAATAGACAAGACCTACTCCTTCCTCAGTGAACTGGACTCAACACGCCCTATTCATCGCCCAAGAATATATCTGTCTAGTAAGAATCTTAACACCTATGTATTGATATCTCTCTGTAAGTGAGTCAAGTGGGTGAAAAGCGGCATAACCACAGCAGTGAAAAGCAGCTAAACCCCATTATACAAATCAATTACTTTTAAAAACCCGTGAAACAAAGACAGTGAAAGAGAGAGAAATTCTGACAAAATTCGTTCAGGGGCTGTGATGCAACCTGGATTGACCATATGTAGACCCACAGATGGATGAGACATAAGGGTGGACACTCTTGGGGCTGAGAGGTTTGGTGAGGTTGGGTGAGCAAACGCAGACCCTTTAAAGTAATACTGTGTGGTACCCATCCCATGGGTCCCAAATCTCCAGGTTCAAGGGCATCTTCCTACATCGAAAACATGCATGAGAAACCCAGAAGATGGTACACCGTGTGATCGGGAAAGGTTTCTAAAATGCACCTCATTTCTCATCTCCTTGTGCTCCGGTTCGCCATTCCAGCCGCTATACTAGCAATCTCCCTGCTTGGAGAATCAGCACCTTTAACCTCCTGTTCCGTACAGGTTGCAATTTGTCCTGAGGATGAACGGGAAGAGGGGGAACCAATGAGAGACTAGCTCTAGGTGTTGGGACAGGCACAGGTCACTCTATTTTCCCATCAGGAAGAAGAATTAACCTCAGGCTCAGCTTGCCGCCCGGAGCCAGAATAGGGCCTGAAGCAATCCTGCGCTTTTGCGGCCAGCTCCCAAGAAAGCGAGTTGAAAAATGGAGCTCAGGGGCACTGCAATTCACAAACATGCAGACTTAGAAATGATAACTCTCGCCCACAAATATATTGAGGGAAGGCAACGAAGAGGATTTGAAAGCAAGGCAGAATTGCAGGAATCAGATTTCAGGAGGTAGATTCGAATCGCCTTTAAAGCACAGGAAAAGCGGCAAAACCTCGACAATGATGCCCTTGGCCAAAAAGGGCGTATGCGTGTTTTCCTGAATATATTCAGGAAAAAACGCATACGCCCTTTTTGGCCAACCAAGCAACCTGGAAAGGCAAATCAGCGCTACAAAGAAGTCTCGCTTCCCATCGGTCAAAAGGGCCAGGCTGAATAAAGTGTCAAAACCAGAAATGCAGGACAGGCCATGGAGAAATGGGAGCCTTGCTACGCTGATGGGCGGGATGTAAATTGCCAACAGCCACTCTGGAGAAGTGTACGGTGTGTCCTGAAACATCTAAAAAACTCAGCTTAGAGAGCATAGGGCACTTCCACTCATGGGCGTGTAAATTGGGAAAACTAAAAATCAGCAAGACACAGGCACCCCAAAGTTTAGGGCTGCTCTGTTGACAAGAACCTCCACTTTGTGACACCTTAAATATCCCAGGAAAGACAAGAATGGACAAAGAAGTTGTGGTCCTTATGTACAATGAAATATCACTCAGCCATGAAATCAACGTCATAAGGCTAGTAGCAGCATGATGAGTGGATTTGGGTACGACGATTCTAAGTGAAATAAGTCACACAGAAAAAGACACTTATCATAAGATATCACTTATAGAGGGAATGTAAAAACCGCTACCCTTGAACTGAATTACATAACAGGTCAGAGTCACACGTTTAGAAAACACACTAGGGCTGCTTAACGGGAAAGGTGAGGTGGGGTGATGCATAAAACAAGGGTTTCAAATTAGCTCAGATAGCGTTCCATAAACCCAATATGTAATAGACAAGACCTACTCCTTCCTCAGTGAACTGGACTCAACACGCCCTATTCATCGCCCAAGAATATATCTGACTAGTAAGAATCTTAAAACCTATGTATTGATATCTCTCTGTAAGTGAGTGAAGTGGGTGAAAAGCGGCATAACCACAGCAGTGAAAAGCAGCTAAACCCCATTATACAAATCAATTACTTTTAAAAACCCGTGAAACAAAGACAGTGAAAGAGAGAGAAATTCTGACAAAATTCGTTCAGGGGCTGTGATGCAACCTGGATTGACCATATGTAGACCCACAGATGGATGAGACATAAGGGTGGACACTCTTGGGGCTGAGAGGTTTGGTGAGGTTGGGTGAGCAAACGCAGACCCTTTAAAGTAATACTGTGTGGTACCCATCCCATGGGTCCCAAATCTCCAGGTTCAAGGGCATCTTCCTACATCGAAAACATGCATGAGAAACCCAGAAGATGGTACACCGTGTGATCGGGAAAGGTTTCTAAAACGCACCTCATTTCTCATCTCCTTGTGCTCCGATTCGCCTTTCCAGCCGCTATATTAGCAATCTCACTGCCTGGAGAATCAGCACCTTTAACCTCCTGTTCCGTACAGGTTGCAATTTGTCCTGAGGATGAACGGGAAGAGGGGGAACCAATGAGAGACTAGCTCTAGGTGTTGGGACAGGCACAGGTCACTCTATTTTCCCATCAGGAAGAAGAATTAACCTCAGGCTCATCTTGCCGCCCGGAGCCAGAATAGGGCCTGAAGCAATCCTGCGCTTTTGCGGCCAGCTCCCAAAAAAGCGAGTTGAAAAATGGAGCTCAGGGGCACTGCAATTCACAAACCTGCAGACTTAGAAATGATAACTCTCGTCCACAAATATATTGAGGGAAGGCAACGAAGAGGATTTGAAAGCAAGGCAGAATTGCAGGAATCAGATTTCAGGAGGTAGATTCGAATCGACTTTAAAGCACAGGAAAAGCGGCAAAACCTCGACAATGATGCCCTTGGCCAAAAAGGGCGTATGCGTTTTTTCCTGAATATATTCAGGAAAAAACGCATACGCCCTTTTTGGCCAACCAAGCAACCTGGAAAGGCAAATCAGCGCTACAAAGAAGTCTCGCTTCCCATCGGTCAAAAGGGCCAGGCTGAATAAAGTGTCAAAACCAGAAATGCAGGACAGGCCATGGAGAAATGGGAGCCTTGCTACGCTGATGGGCGGGATGTAAATTGCCAACAGCCACTCTGGAGAAGTGTACGGTGTGTCCTGAAACATCTAAAAAACTCAGCTTAGAGAGCATAGGGCACTTCCACTCATGGGCGTGTAAATTGGGAAAACTAAAAATCAGCAAGACACAGGCACCCCAAAGTTTAGGGCTGCTCTGTTGACAAGAACCTCCACTTTGTGACACCTTAAATATCCCAGGAAAGACAAGAATGGACAAAGAAGTTGTGGTCCTTATGTACAATGGAATATCACTCAGCCATGAAATCAACGTCATAAGGCTAGTAGCAGCATGATGAGTGGATTTGGGTACGACGATTCTAAGTGAAATAAGTCACACAGAAAAAGACACTTATCATAGATATCACTTATAGAGGGAATGTAAAAACCGCTACCCTTGAACTGAATTACATAACAGGTCAGAGTCACACGTTTAGAAAACACACTAGGGCTGCTTAACGGGAAAGGTGAGGTGGGGTGATGCATAAAACAAGGGTTTCAAATTAGCTCAGATAGCGTTCCATAAACCCAATATGTAATAGACAAGACCTACTCCTTCCTCAGTGAACTGGACTCAACACGCCCTATTCATCGCCCAAGAATATATCTGACTAGTAAGAATCTTAAAACCTATGTATTGATATCTCTCTGTAAGTGAGTGAAGTGGGTGAAAAGCGGCATAACCACAGCAGTGAAAAGCAGCTAAACCCCATTATACAAATCAATTACTTTTAAAAACCCGTGAAACAAAGACAGTGAAAGAGAGAGAAATTCTGACAAAATTCGTTCAGGGGCTGTGATGCAACCTGGATTGACCATATGTAGACCCACAGATGGATGAGACATAAGGGTGGACACTCTTGGGGCTGAGAGGTTTGGTGAGGTTGGGTGAGCAAACGCAGACCCTTTAAAGTAATACTGCGTGGAACCCATCCAATGGGTCCCAAATCTCCAGGTTCAAGGGCATCTTCCTACATCGAAAACATACATGAGAAACCCAGAAGATGGTACACCGTGTGATCGGGAAAGGTTTCTAAAACGCACCTCATTTCTCATCTCCTTGTGCTCCGGTTCGCCTTTCCAGCCGCTATACTAGCAATCTCCCTGCCTGGAGAATCAGCACCTTTAACCTCCTGTACCAAACAGGTTGCAATTTGTCCTGAGGATGAACGGGAAGAGGGGGAACCAATGAGAGACTAGCTCTAGGTGTTGGGACAGGCACAGGTCACTCTATTTTCCCATCAGGAAGAAGAATTAACCACAGGCTCAGCCTGCCGCCCGAAGCCAGAATAGGGCCTGAAGCAAACCTGCGCTTTTGCGGCCAGCTCCCAAGAAAGCGAGTTGAAAAATGGAGCTCAGGGGCACTGCAATTCACAAACCTGCAGACTTAGAAATGATAACTCTCGTCCACAAATATATTGAGGGAAGGCAACGAAGAGGATTTGAAAGCATGGCAGAATTGCAGGAAACAGATTTCAAGACGTAGATTCGAATCGCCTTTAAAGCACAGGAAAAGCGGCAAAACCTCGACAATGATGCCCTTGGCCAAAAAGGGCGTATGCGTTTTTTCCTGAATATATTCAGGAAAAAACGCATACGCCCTTTTTGGCCAACCAAGCAACCTGGAAAGGCAAATCAGCGCTACAAAGAAGTCTCGCTTCCCATCGGTCAAAAGGGCCAGGCTGAATAAAGTGTCAAAACCAGAAATGCAGGACAGGCCATGGAGAAATGGGAGCCTTGCTACGCTGATGGGCGGGATGTAAATTGCCAACAGCCACTCTGGAGAAGTGTACGGTGTGTCCTGAAACATCTAAAAAACTCAGCTTAGAGAGCATAGGGCACTTCCACTCATGGGCGTGTAAATTGGGAAAACTAAAAATCAGCAAGACACAGGCACCCCAAAGTTTAGGGCTGCTCTGTTGACAAGAACCTCCACTTTGTGACACCTTAAATATCCCAGGAAAGACAAGAATGGACAAAGAAGTTGTGGTCCTTATGTACAATGGAATATCACTCAGCCATGAAATCAACGTCATAAGGCTAGTAGCAGCATGATGAGTGGATTTGGGTACGACGATTCTAAGTGAAATAAGTCACACAGAAAAAGACACTTATCATAGATATCACTTATAGAGGGAATGTAAAAACCGCTACCCTTGAACTGAATTACATAACAGGTCAGAGTCACACGTTTAGAAAACACACTAGGGCTGCTTAACGGGAAAGGTGAGGTGGGGTGATGCATAAAACAAGGGTTTCAAATTAGCTCAGATAGCGTTCCATAAACCCAATATGTAATAGACAAGACCTACTCCTTCCTCAGTGAACTGGACTCAACACGCCCTATTCATCGCCCAAGAATATATCTGACTAGTAAGAATCTTAAAACCTATGTATTGATATCTCTCTGTAAGTGAGTGAAGTGGGTGAAAAGCGGCATAACCACAGCAGTGAAAAGCAGCTAAACCCCATTATACAAATCAATTACTTTTAAAAACCCGTGAAACAAAGACAGTGAAAGAGAGAGAAATTCTGACAAAATTCGTTCAGGGGCTGTGATGCAACCTGGATTGACCATATGTAGACCCACAGATGGATGAGACATAAGGGTGGACACTCTTGGGGCTGAGAGGTTTGGTGAGGTTGGGTGAGCAAACGCAGACCCTTTAAAGTAATACTGCGTGGAACCCATCCAATGGGTCCCAAATCTCCAGGTTCAAGGGCATCTTCGTACATCGAAAACATACATGAGAAACCCAGAAGATGGTACACCGTGTGATCGGGAAAGGTTTCTAAAACGCACCTCATTTCTCATCTCCTTGTGCTCCGGTTCGCCTTTCCAGCCGCTATACTAGCAATCTCCCTGCCTGGAGAATCAGCACCTTTAACCTCCTGTACCAAACAGGTTGCAATTTGTCCTGAGGATGAACGGGAAGAGGGGGAACCAATGAGAGACTAGCTCTAGGTGTTGGGACAGGCACAGGTCACTCTATTTTCCCATCAGGAAGAAGAATTAACCACAGGCTCAGCCTGCCGCCCGAAGCCAGAATAGGGCCTGAAGCAAACCTGCGCTTTTGCGGCCAGCTCCCAAGAAAGCGAGTTGAAAAATGGAGCTCAGGGGCACTGCAATTCACAAACCTGCAGACTTAGAAATGATAACTCTCCTCCACAAATATATTGAGGGAAGGCAACGAAGAGGATTTGAAAGCATAGCAGAATTGCAGGAAACAGATTTCAAGACGTAGATTCGAATCGCCTTTAAAGCACAGGAAAAGCGGCAAAACCTCGACAATGATGCCCTTGGCCAAAAAGGGCGTATGCGTTTTTTCCTGAATATATTCAGGAAAAAATGCATACGCCCTTTTTGGCCAACCAAGCAACCTGGAAAGGCAAATCAGCGCTACAAAGAAGTCTCGCTTCCCATCGGTCAAAAGGGCCAGGCTGAATAAAGTGTCAAAACCAGAAATGCAGGACAGGCCATGGAGAAATGGGAGCCTTGCTACGCTGATGGGCGGGATGTAAATTGCCAACAGCCACTCTGGAGAAGTGTACGGTGTGTCCTGAAACATCTAAAAAACTCAGCTTAGAGAGCATAGGGCACTTCCACTCATGGGCGTGTAAATTGGGAAAACTAAAAATCAGCAAGACACAGGCACACCAAAGTTTAGGGCTGCTCTGTTGACAAGAACCTCCACTTTGTCACACCTTAAATATCCCAGGAAAGACAAGAATGGATAAAGAAGTTGTGGTCCTTATGTACAATGGAATATCACTCAGCCATGAAATCAACGTCATAAGGCTAGTAGCAGCATGATGAGTGGATTTGGGTACGACGATTCTAAGTGAAATAAGTCACACAGAAAAAGACACTTATCATAAGATATCACTTATAGAGGGAATGTAAAAACCGCTACCCTTGAACTGAATTACATAACAGGTCAGAGTCACACGTTTAGAAAACACACTAGGGCTGCTTAACGGGAAAGGTGAGGTGGGGTGATGCATAAAACAAGGGTTTCAAATTAGCTCAGATAGCGTTCCATAAACCCAATATGTAATAGACAAGACCTACTCCTTCCTCAGTGAACTGGACTCAACACGCCCTATTCATCGCCCAAGAATATATCTGACTAGTAAGAATCTTAAAACCTATGTATTGATATCTCTCTGTAAGTGAGTGAAGTGGGTGAAAAGCGGCATAACCACAGCAGTGAAAAGCAGCTAAACCCCATTATACAAATCAATTACTTTTAAAAACCCGTGAAACAAAGACAGTGAAAGAGAGAGAAATTCTGACAAAATTCGTTCAGGGGCTGTGATGCAACCTGGATTGACCATATGTAGACCCACAGATGGATGAGACATAAGGGTGGACACTCTTGGGGCTGAGAGGTTTGGTGAGGTTGGGTGAGCAAACGCAGACCCTTTAAAGTAATACTGTGTGGTACCCATCCCATGGGTCCCAAATCTCCAGGTTCAAGGGCATCTTCCTACATCGAAAACATGCATGAGAAACCCAGAAGATGGTACACCGTGTGATCGGGAAAGGTTTCTAAAACGCACCTCATTTCTCATCTCCTTGTGCTCCGGTTCGCCATTCCAGCCGCTATACTAGCAATCTCCCTGCTTGGAGAATCAGCACCTTTAACCTCCTGTTCCGTACAGGTTGCAATTTGTCCTGAGGATGAACGGGAAGAGGGGGAACCAATGAGAGACTAGCTCTAGGTGTTGGGACAGGCACAGGTCACTCTATTTTCCCATCAGGAAGAAGAATTAACCTCAGGCTCAGCTTGCCGCCCGGAGCCAGAATAGGGCCTGAAGCAATCCTGCGCTTTTGCGGCCAGCTCCCAAGAAAGCGAGTTGAAAAATGGAGCTCAGGGGCACTGCAATTCACAAACCTGCAGACTTAGAAATGATAACTCTCGTCCACAAATATATTGAGGGAAGGCAACGAAGAGGATTTGAAAGCAAGGCAGAATTGCAGGAATCAGATTTCAGGAGGTAGATTCGAATCGCCTTTAAAGCACAGGAAAAGCGGCAAAACCTCGACAATGATGCCCTTGGCCAAAAAGGGCGTATGCGTTTTTTCCTGAATATATTCAGGAAAAAACGCATACGCCCTTTTTGGCCAACCAAGCAACCTGGAAAGGCAAATCAGCGCTACAAAGAAGTCTCGCTTCCCATCGGTCAAAAGGGCCAGGCTGAATAAAGTGTCAAAACCAGAAATGCAGGACAGGCCATGGAGAAATGGGAGCCTTGCTACGCTGATGGGCGGGATGTAAATTGCCAACAGCCACTCTGGAGAAGTGTACGGTGTGTCCTGAAACATCTAAAAAACTCAGCTTAGAGAGCATAGGGCACTTCCACTCATGGGCGTGTAAATTGGGAAAACTAAAAATCAGCAAGACACAGGCACCCCAAAGTTTAGGGCTGCTCTGTTGACAAGAACCTCCACTTTGTGACACCTTAAATATCCCAGGAAAGACAAGAATGGACAAAGAAGTTGTGGTCCTTATGTACAATGGAATATCACTCAGCCATGAAATCAACGTCATAAGGCTAGTAGCAGCATGATGAGTGGATTTGGGTACGACGATTCTAAGTGAAATAAGTCACACAGAAAAAGACACTTATCATAGATATCACTTATAGAGGGAATGTAAAAACCGCTACCCTTGAACTGAATTACATAACAGGTCAGAGTCACACGTTTAGAAAACACACTAGGGCTGCTTAACGGGAAAGGTGAGGTGGGGTGATGCATAAAACAAGGGTTTCAAATTAGCTCAGATAGCGTTCCATAAACCCAATATGTAATAGACAAGACCTACTCCTTCCTCAGTGAACTGGACTCAACACGCCCTATTCATCGCCCAAGAATATATCTGACTAGTAAGAATCTTAAAACCTATGTATTGATATCTCTCTGTAAGTGAGTGAAGTGGGTGAAAAGCGGCATAACCACAGCAGTGAAAAGCAGCTAAACCCCATTATACAAATCAATTACTTTTAAAAACCCGTGAAACAAAGACAGTGAAAGAGAGAGAAATTCTGACAAAATTCGTTCAGGGGCTGTGATGCAACCTGGATTGACCATATGTAGACCCACAGATGGATGAGACATAAGGGTGGACACTCTTGGGGCTGAGAGGTTTGGTGAGGTTGGGTGAGCAAACGCAGACCCTTTAAAGTAATACTGTGTGGTACCCATCCCATGGGTCCCAAATCTCCAGGTTCAAGGGCATCTTCCTACATCGAAAACATGCATGAGAAACCCAGAAGATGGTACACCGTGTGATCGGGAAAGGTTTCTAAAACGCACCTCATTTCTCTTCTCCTTGTGCTCCGGTTCGCCATTCCAGCCGCTATACTAGCAATCTCCCTGCTTGGAGAATCAGCACCTTTAACCTCCTGTTCCGTACAGGTTGCAATTTGTCCTGAGGATGAACGGGAAGAGGGGGAACCAATGAGAGACTAGCTCTAGGTGTTGGGACAGGCACAGGTCACTCTATTTTCCCATCAGGAAGAAGAATTAACCTCAGGCTCAGCTTGCCGCCCGGAGCCAGAATAGGGCCTGAAGCCATCCTGCGCTTTTGCGGCCAGCTCCCAAGAAAGCGAGTTGAAAAATGGAGCTCAGGGGCACTGCAATTCACGAACCTGCAGACTTAGAAATGATAACTCTCGTCCACAAATATATTGAGGGAAGGCAACGAAGAGGATTTGAAAACAAGGCAGAATTGCAGGAATCAGATTTCAGGAGGTAGATTCGAATCGCCTTTAAAGCACAGGAAAAGTGGCAAAACCTCGACAATGATGCCCTTGGCCAAAAAGGGCGTATGCGTTTTTTCCTGAATATATTCAGGAAAAAACGCATACGCCCTTTTTGGCCAACCAAGCAACCTGGAAAGGCAAATCAGCGCTACAAAGAAGTCTCGCTTCCCATCGGTCAAAAGGGCCAGGCTGAATAAAGTGTCAAAACCAGAAATGCAGGACAGGCCATGGAGAAATGGGAGCCTTGCTACGCTGATGGGCGGGATGTAAATTGCCAACAGCCACTCTGGAGAAGTGTACGGTGTGTCCTGAAACATCTAAAAAACTCAGCTTAGAGAGCATAGGGCACTTCCACTCATGGGCGTATAAATTGGGAAAACTAAAAATCAGCAAGACACAGGCACCCGAAAGTTTAGGGCTGCTCTGTTGACAAGAACCTCCACTTTGTTACACCTTAAATATCCCAGGAAAGACAAGAATGGATAAAGAAGTTGTGGTCCTTATGTACAATGGAATATCACTCAGCCATGAAATCAACGTCATAAGGCTAGTAGCAGCATGATGAGTGGATTTGGGTACGACGATTCTAAGTGAAATAAGTCACACAGAAAAAGACACTTATCATAAGATATCACTTATAGAGGGAATGTAAAAACCGCTACCCTTGAACTGAATTACATAACAGGTCAGAGTCACACGTTTAGAAAACACACTAGGGCTGCTTAACGGGAAAGGTGAGGTGGGGTGATGCATAAAACAAGGGTTTCAAATTAGCTCAGATAGCGTTCCATAAACCCAATATGTAATAGACAAGACCTACTCCTTCCTCAGTGAACTGGACTCAACACGCCCTATTCATCGCCCAAGAATATATCTGACTAGTAAGAAACTTAAAACCTATGTATTGATATCTCTCTGTAAGTGAGTGAAGTGGGTGAAAAGCGGCATAAACACAGCAGTGAAAAGCAGCTAAACCCCATTATACAAATCAATTACTTTTAAAAACCCGTGAAACAAAGACAGTGAAAGAGAGAGAAATTCTGACAAAATTCGTTCAGGGGCTGTGATGCAACCTGGATTGACCATATGTAGACCCACAGATGGATGAGACATAAGGGTGGACACTCTTGGGGCTGAGAGGTTTGGTGAGGTTGGGTGAGCAAACGCAGACCCTTTAAAGTAATACTGCGTGGAACCCATCCAATGGGTCCCAAATCTCCAGGTTCAAGGGCATCTTCCTACATCGAAAACATACATGAGAAACCCAGAAGATGGTACACCGTGTGATCGGGAAAGGTTTCTAAAACGCACCTCATTTCTCATCTCCTTGTGCTCCGGTTCGCCTTTCCAGCCGCTATACTAGCAATCTCCCTGCCTGGAGAATCAGCACCTTTAACCTCCTGTTCCGAACAGGTTGCAATTTGTCCTGAGGATGAACGGGAAGAGGGGGAACCAATGAGAGACTAGCTCTAGGTGTTGGGACAGGCACAGGTCACTCTATTTTCCCATCAGGAAGAAGAATTAACCACAGGCTCAGCCTGCCGCCCGAAGCCAGAATAGGGCCTGAAGCAAACCTGCGCTTTTGCGGCCAGCTCCCAAGAAAGCGAGTTGAAAAATGGAGCTCAGGGGCACTGCAATTCACAAACCTGCAGACTTAGAAATGATAACTCTCGTCCACAAATATATTGAGGGAAGGCAACGAAGAGGATTTGAAAGCAAGGCAGAATTGCAGGAATCAGATTTCAGGAGGTAGATTCGAATCGCCTTTAAAGCACAGGAAAAGCGGCAAAACCTCGACAATGATGCCCTTGGCCAAAAAGGGCGTATGCGTTTTTTCCTGAATATATTCAGGAAAAAACGCATACGCCCTTTTTGGCCAACCAAGCAACCTGGAAAGGCAAATCAGCGCTACAAAGAAGTCTCGCTTCCCATCGGTCAAAAGGGCCAGGCTGAATAAAGTGTCAAAACCAGAAATGCAGGACAGGCCATGGAGAAATGGGAGCCTTGCTACGCTGATGGGCGGGATGTAAATTGCCAACAGCCACTCTGGAGAAGTGTACGGTGTGTCCTGAAACATCTAAAAAACTCAGCTTAGAGAGCATAGGGCACTTCCACTCATGGGCGTATAAATTGGGAAAACTAAAAATCAGCAAGACACAGGCACCCCAAAGTTTAGGGCTGCTCTGTTGACAAGAACCTCCACTTTGTGACACCTTAAATATCCCAGGAAAGACAAGAATGGATAAAGAAGTTGTGGTCCTTATGTACAATGGAATATCACTCAGCCATGAAATCAACGTCATAAGGCTAGTAGCAGCATGATGAGTGGATTTGGGTACGACGATTCTAAGTGAAATAAGTCACACAGAAAAAGACACTTATCATAAGATATCACTTATAGAGGGAATGTAAAAACCGCTACCCTTGAACTGAATTACATAACAGGTCAGAGTCACACGTTTAGAAAACACACTAGGGCTGCTTAACGGGAAAGGTGAGGTGGGGTGATGCATAAAACAAGGGTTTCAAATTAGCTCAGATAGCGTTCCATAAACCCAATATGTAATAGACAAGACCTACTCCTTCCTCAGTGAACTGGACTCAACACGCCCTATTCATCGCCCAAGAATATATCTGACTAGTAAGAATCTTAACACCTATGTATTGATATCTCTCTGTAAGTGAGTCAAGTGGGTGAAAAGCGGCATAACCACAGCAGTGAAAAGCAGCTAAACCCCATTATACAAATCAATTACTTTTAAAAACCCGTGAAACAAAGACAGTGAAAGAGAGAGAAATTCTGACAAAATTCGTTCAGGGGCTGTGATGCAACCTGGATTGACCATATGTAGACCCACAGATGGATGAGACATAAGGGTGGACACTCTTGGGGCTGAGAGGTTTGGTGAGGTTGGGTGAGCAAACGCAGACCCTTTAAAGTAATACTGTGTGGTACCCATCCCATGGGTCCCAAATCTCCAGGTTCAAGGGCATCTTCCTACATCGAAAACATGCATGAGAAACCCAGAAGATGGTACACCGTGTGATCGGGAAAGTTTCTAAAACGCAGCTCATTTCTCATCTCCTTGTGCTCCGGTTCGCCTTTCCAGCCGCTATACTAGCAATCTCCCTGCCTGGAGAATCAGCACCTTTAACCTCCTGTACCAAACAGGTTGCAATTTGTCCTGAGGATGAACGGGAAGAGGGGGAACCAATGAGAGACTAGCTCTAGGTGTTGGGACAGGCACAGGTCACTCTATTTTCCCATCAGGAAGAAGAATTAACCACAGGCTCAGCCTGCCGCCCGAAGCCAGAATAGGGCCTGAAGCAAACCTGCGCTTTTGCGGCCAGCTCCCAAGAAAGCGAGTTGAAAAATGGAGCTCAGGGGCACTGCAATTCACAAACCTGCAGACTTAGAAATGATAACTCTCGTCCACAAATATATTGAGGGAAGGCAACGAAGAGGATTTGAAAGCAAGGCAGAATTGCAGGAAACAGATTTCAGGAGGTAGATTCGAATCGCCTTTAAAGCACAGGAAAAGCGGCAAAACCTCGACAATGATGCCCTTGGCCAAAAAGGGCGTATGCGTTTTTTCCTGAATATATTCAGGAAAAAACGCATACGCCCTTTTTGGCCAACCAAGCAACCTGGAAAGGCAAATCAGCGCTACAAAGAAGTCTCGCTTCCCATCGGTCAAAAGGGCCAGGCTGAATAAAGTGTCAAAACCAGAAATGCAGGACAGGCCATGGAGAAATGGGAGCCTTGCTACGCTGATGGGCTGGATGTAAATTGCCAACAGCCACTCTGGAGAAGTGTACGGTGTGTCCTGAAACATCTAAAAAACTCAGCTTAGAGAGCATAGGGCACTTCCACTCATGGGCGTGTAAATTGGGAAAACTAAAAATCAGCAAGACACAGGCACCCCAAAGTTTAGGGCTGCTCTGTTGACAAGAACCTCCACTTTGTGACACCTTAAATATCCCAGGAAAGACAAGAATGGATAAAGAAGTTGTGGTCCTTATGTACAATGGAATATCACTCAGCCATGAAATCAACGTCATAAGGCTAGTAGCAGCATGATGAGTGGATTTGGGTACGACGATTCTAAGTGAAATAAGTCACACAGAAAAAGACACTTATCATAAGATATCACTTATAGAGGGAATGTAAAAACCGCTACCCTTGAACTGAATTACATAACAGGTCAGAGTCACACGTTTAGAAAACACACTAGGGCTGCTTAACGGGAAAGGTGAGGTGGGGTGATGCATAAAACAAGGGTTTCAAATTAGCTCAGATAGCGTTCCATAAACCCAATATGTAATAGACAAGACCTACTCCTTCCTCAGTGAACTGGACTCAACACGCCCTATTCATCGCCCAAGAATATATCTGACTAGTAAGAATCTTAAAACCTATGTATTGATATCTCTCTGTAAGTGAGTGAAGTGGGTGAAAAGCGGCATAACCACAGCAGTGAAAAGCAGCTAAACCCCATTATACAAATCAATTACTTTTAAAAACCCGTGAAACAAAGACAGTGAAAGAGAGAGAAATTCTGACAAAATTCGTTCAGGGGCTGTGATGCAACCTGGATTGACCATATGTAGACCCACAGATGGATGAGACATAAGGGTGGACACTCTTGGGGCTGAGAGGTTTGGTGAGGTTGGGTGAGCAAACGCAGACCCTTTAAAGTAATACTGTGTGGTACCCATCCCATGGGTCCCAAATCTCCAGGTTCAAGGGCATCTTCCTACATCGAAAACATGCATGAGAAACCCAGAAGATGGTACACCGTGTGATCGGGAAAGGTTTCTAAAACGCACCTCATTTCTCATCTCCTTGTGCTCCGGTTCGCCATTCCAGCCGCTATACTAGCAATCTCCCTGCTTGGAGAATCAGCACCTTTAACCTCCTGTTCCGTACAGGTTGCAATTTGTCCTGAGGATGAACGGGAAGAGGGGGAACCAATGAGAGACTAGCTCTAGGTGTTGGGACAGGCACAGGTCACTCTATTTTCCCATCAGGAAGAAGAATTAACCTCAGGCTCAGCTTGCCGCCCGGAGCCAGAATAGGGCCTGAAGCAATCCTGCGCTTTTGCGGCCAGCTCCCAAGAAAGCGAGTTGAAAAATGGAGCTCAGGGGCACTGCAATTCACAAACCTGCAGACTTAGAAATGATAACTCTCGTCCACAAATATATTGAGGGAAGGCAACGAAGAGGATTTGAAAGCAAGGCAGAATTGCAGGAATCAGATTTCAGGAGGTAGATTCGAATCGCCTTTAAAGCACAGGAAAAGCGGCAAAACCTCGACAATGATGCCCTTGGCCAAAAAGGGCGTATGCGTTTTTTCCTGAATATATTCAGGAAAAAACGCATACGCCCTTTTTGGCCAACCAAGCAACCTGGAAAGGCAAATCAGCGCTACAAAGAAGTCTCGCTTCCCATCGGTCAAAAGGGCCAGGCTGAATAAAGTGTCAAAACCAGAAATGCAGGACAGGCCATGGAGAAATGGGAGCCTTGCTACGCTGATGGGCGGGATGTAAATTGCCAACAGCCACTCTGGAGAAGTGTACGGTGTGTCCTGAAACATCTAAAAAACTCAGCTTAGAGAGCATAGGGCACTTCCACTCATGGGCGTGTAAATTGGGAAAACTAAAAATCAGCAAGACACAGGCACCCCAAAGTTTAGGGCTGCTCTGTTGACAAGAACCTCCACTTTGTGACACCTTAAATATCCCAGGAAAGACAAGAATGGACAAAGAAGTTGTGGTCCTTATGTACAATGGAATATCACTCAGCCATGAAATCAACGTCATAAGGCTAGTAGCAGCATGATGAGTGGATTTGGGTACGACGATTCTAAGTGAAATAAGTCACACAGAAAAAGACACTTATCATAGATATCACTTATAGAGGGAATGTAAAAACCGCTACCCTTGAACTGAATTACATAACAGGTCAGAGTCACACGTTTAGAAAACACACTAGGGCTGCTTAACGGGAAAGGTGAGGTGGGGTGATGCATAAAACAAGGGTTTCAAATTAGCTCAGATAGCGTTCCATAAACCCAATATGTAATAGACAAGACCTACTCCTTCCTCAGTGAACTGGACTCAACACGCCCTATTCATCGCCCAAGAATATATCTGACTAGTAAGAATCTTAAAACCTATGTATTGATATCTCTCTGTAAGTGAGTGAAGTGGGTGAAAAGCGGCATAACCACAGCAGTGAAAAGCAGCTAAACCCCATTATACAAATCAATTACTTTTAAAAACCCGTGAAACAAAGACAGTGAAAGAGAGAGAAATTCTGACAAAATTCGTTCAGGGGCTGTGATGCAACCTGGATTGACCATATGTAGACCCACAGATGGATGAGACATAAGGGTGGACACTCTTGGGGCTGAGAGGTTTGGTGAGGTTGGGTGAGCAAACGCAGACCCTTTAAAGTAATACTGTGTGGTACCCATCCCATGGGTCCCAAATCTCCAGGTTCAAGGGCATCTTCCTACATCGAAAACATGCATGAGAAACCCAGAAGATGGTACACCGTGTGATCGGGAAAGGTTTCTAAAACGCACCTCATTTCTCTTCTCCTTGTGCTCCGGTTCGCCATTCCAGCCGCTATACTAGCAATCTCCCTGCTTGGAGAATCAGCACCTTTAACCTCCTGTTCCGTACAGGTTGCAATTTGTCCTGAGGATGAACGGGAAGAGGGGGAACCAATGAGAGACTAGCTCTAGGTGTTGGGACAGGCACAGGTCACTCTATTTTCCCATCAGGAAGAAGAATTAACCTCAGGCTCAGCTTGCCGCCCGGAGCCAGAATAGGGCCTGAAGCCATCCTGCGCTTTTGCGGCCAGCTCCCAAGAAAGCGAGTTGAAAAATGGAGCTCAGGGGCACTGCAATTCACGAACCTGCAGACTTAGAAATGATAACTCTCGTCCACAAATATATTGAGGGAAGGCAACGAAGAGGATTTGAAAACAAGGCAGAATTGCAGGAATCAGATTTCAGGAGGTAGATTCGAATCGCCTTTAAAGCACAGGAAAAGTGGCAAAACCTCGACAATGATGCCCTTGGCCAAAAAGGGCGTATGCGTTTTTTCCTGAATATATTCAGGAAAAAACGCATACGCCCTTTTTGGCCAACCAAGCAACCTGGAAAGGCAAATCAGCGCTACAAAGAAGTCTCGCTTCCCATCGGTCAAAAGGGCCAGGCTGAATAAAGTGTCAAAACCAGAAATGCAGGACAGGCCATGGAGAAATGGGAGCCTTGCTACGCTGATGGGCGGGATGTAAATTGCCAACAGCCACTCTGGAGAAGTGTACGGTGTGTCCTGAAACATCTAAAAAACTCAGCTTAGAGAGCATAGGGCACTTCCACTCATGGGCGTATAAATTGGGAAAACTAAAAATCAGCAAGACACAGGCACCCGAAAGTTTAGGGCTGCTCTGTTGACAAGAACCTCCACTTTGTTACACCTTAAATATCCCAGGAAAGACAAGAATGGATAAAGAAGTTGTGGTCCTTATGTACAATGGAATATCACTCAGCCATGAAATCAACGTCATAAGGCTAGTAGCAGCATGATGAGTGGATTTGGGTACGACGATTCTAAGTGAAATAAGTCACACAGAAAAAGACACTTATCATAAGATATCACTTATAGAGGGAATGTAAAAACCGCTACCCTTGAACTGAATTACATAACAGGTCAGAGTCACACGTTTAGAAAACACACTAGGGCTGCTTAACGGGAAAGGTGAGGTGGGGTGATGCATAAAACAAGGGTTTCAAATTAGCTCAGATAGCGTTCCATAAACCCAATATGTAATAGACAAGACCTACTCCTTCCTCAGTGAACTGGACTCAACACGCCCTATTCATCGCCCAAGAATATATCTGACTAGTAAGAAACTTAAAACCTATGTATTGATATCTCTCTGTAAGTGAGTGAAGTGGGTGAAAAGCGGCATAAACACAGCAGTGAAAAGCAGCTAAACCCCATTATACAAATCAATTACTTTTAAAAACCCGTGAAACAAAGACAGTGAAAGAGAGAGAAATTCTGACAAAATTCGTTCAGGGGCTGTGATGCAACCTGGATTGACCATATGTAGACCCACAGATGGATGAGACATAAGGGTGGACACTCTTGGGGCTGAGAGGTTTGGTGAGGTTGGGTGAGCAAACGCAGACCCTTTAAAGTAATACTGCGTGGAACCCATCCAATGGGTCCCAAATCTCCAGGTTCAAGGGCATCTTCCTACATCGAAAACATACATGAGAAACCCAGAAGATGGTACACCGTGTGATCGGGAAAGGTTTCTAAAACGCACCTCATTTCTCATCTCCTTGTGCTCCGGTTCGCCTTTCCAGCCGCTATACTAGCAATCTCCCTGCCTGGAGAATCAGCACCTTTAACCTCCTGTTCCGAACAGGTTGCAATTTGTCCTGAGGATGAACGGGAAGAGGGGGAACCAATGAGAGACTAGCTCTAGGTGTTGGGACAGGCACAGGTCACTCTATTTTCCCATCAGGAAGAAGAATTAACCACAGGCTCAGCCTGCCGCCCGAAGCCAGAATAGGGCCTGAAGCAAACCTGCGCTTTTGCGGCCAGCTCCCAAGAAAGCGAGTTGAAAAATGGAGCTCAGGGGCACTGCAATTCACAAACCTGCAGACTTAGAAATGATAACTCTCGTCCACAAATATATTGAGGGAAGGCAACGAAGAGGATTTGAAAGCAAGGCAGAATTGCAGGAATCAGATTTCAGGAGGTAGATTCGAATCGCCTTTAAAGCACAGGAAAAGCGGCAAAACCTCGACAATGATGCCCTTGGCCAAAAAGGGCGTATGCGTTTTTTCCTGAATATATTCAGGAAAAAACGCATACGCCCTTTTTGGCCAACCAAGCAACCTGGAAAGGCAAATCAGCGCTACAAAGAAGTCTCGCTTCCCATCGGTCAAAAGGGCCAGGCTGAATAAAGTGTCAAAACCAGAAATGCAGGACAGGCCATGGAGAAATGGGAGCCTTGCTACGCTGATGGGCGGGATGTAAATTGCCAACAGCCACTCTGGAGAAGTGTACGGTGTGTCCTGAAACATCTAAAAAACTCAGCTTAGAGAGCATAGGGCACTTCCACTCATGGGCGTGTAAATTGGGAAAACTAAAAATCAGCAAGACACAGGCACCCCAAAGTTTAGGGCTGCTCTGTTGACAAGAACCTCCACTTTGTGACACCTTAAATATCCCAGGAAAGACAAGAATGGACAAAGAAGTTGTGGTCCTTATGTACAATGGAATATCACTCAGCCATGAAATCAACGTCATAAGGCTAGTAGCAGCATGATGAGTGGATTTGGGTACGACGATTCTAAGTGAAATAAGTCACACAGAAAAAGACACTTATCATAGATATCACTTATAGAGGGAATGTAAAAACCGCTACCCTTGAACTGAATTACATAACAGGTCAGAGTCACACGTTTAGAAAACACACTAGGGCTGCTTAACGGGAAAGGTGAGGTGGGGTGATGCATAAAACAAGGGTTTCAAATTAGCTCAGATAGCGTTCCATAAACCCAATATGTAATAGACAAGACCTACTCCTTCCTCAGTGAACTGGACTCAACACGCCCTATTCATCGCCCAAGAATATATCTGACTAGTAAGAATCTTAAAACCTATGTATTGATATCTCTCTGTAAGTGAGTGAAGTGGGTGAAAAGCGGCATAACCACAGCAGTGAAAAGCAGCTAAACCCCATTATACAAATCAATTACTTTTAAAAACCCGTGAAACAAAGACAGTGAAAGAGAGAGAAATTCTGACAAAATTCGTTCAGGGGCTGTGATGCAACCTGGATTGACCATATGTAGACCCACAGATGGATGAGACATAAGGGTGGACACTCTTGGGGCTGAGAGGTTTGGTGAGGTTGGGTGAGCAAACGCAGACCCTTTAAAGTAATACTGCGTGGAACCCATCCAATGGGTCCCAAATCTCCAGGTTCAAGGGCATCTTCCTACATCGAAAACATACATGAGAAACCCAGAAGATGGTACACCGTGTGATCGGGAAAGGTTTCTAAAACGCACCTCATTTCTCATCTCCTTGTGCTCCGGTTCGCCTTTCCAGCCACTATACTAGCAATCTCCCTGCCTGGAGAATCAGCACCTTTAACCTCCTGTACCAAACAGGTTGCAATTTGTCCTGAGGATGAACGGGAAGAGGGGGAACCAATGAGAGACTAGCTCTAGGTGTTGGGACAGGCACAGGTCACTCTATTTTCCCATCAGGAAGAAGAATTAACCACAGGCTCAGCCTGCCGCCCGAAGCCAGAATAGGGCCTCAAGCAAACCTGCGCTTTTGCGGCCAGCTCCCAAGAAAGCGACTTGAAAAATGGAGCTCAGGGGCACTGCAATTCACAAACCTGCAGACTTAGAAATGATAACTCTCGTCCACAAATATATTGAGGGAAGGCAACGAAGAGGATTTGAAAGCATGGCAGAATTGCAGGAAACAGATTTCAAGACGTAGATTCGAATCGCCTTTAAAGCACAGGAAAAGCGGCAAAACCTCGACAATGATGCCCTTGGCCAAAAAGGGCGTATGCGTTTTTTCCTGAATATATTCAGGAAAAAACGCATACGCCCTTTTTGGCCAACCAAGCAACCTGGAAAGGCAAATCAGCGCTACAAAGAAGTCTCGCTTCCCATCGGTCAAAAGGGCCAGGCTGAATAAAGTGTCAAAACCAGAAATGCAGGACAGGCCATGGAGAAATGGGAGCCTTGCTACGCTGATGGGCGGGATGTAAATTGCCAACAGCCACTCTGGAGAAGTGTACGGTGTGTCCTGAAACATCTAAAAAACTCAGCTTAGAGAGCATAGGGCACTTCCACTCATGGGCGTGTAAATTGGGAAAACTAAAAATCAGCAAGACACAGGCACCCCAAAGTTTAGGGCTGCTCTGTTGACAAGAACCTCCACTTTGTGACACCTTAAATATCCCAGGAAAGACAAGAATGGACAAAGAAGTTGTGGTCCTTATGTACAATGGAATATCACTCAGCCATGAAATCAACGTCATAAGGCTAGTAGCAGCATGATGAGTGGATTTGGGTACGACGATTCTAAGTGAAATAAGTCACACAGAAAAAGACACTTATCATAGATATCACTTATAGAGGGAATGTAAAAACCGCTACCCTTGAACTGAATTACATAACAGGTCAGAGTCACACGTTTAGAAAACACACTAGGGCTGCTTAACGGGAAAGGTGAGGTGGGGTGATGCATAAAACAAGGGTTTCAAATTAGCTCAGATAGCGTTCCATAAACCCAATATGTAATAGACAAGACCTACTCCTTCCTCAGTGAACTGGACTCAACACGCCCTATTCATCGCCCAAGAATATATCTGACTAGTAAGAATCTTAAAACCTATGTATTGATATCTCTCTGTAAGTGAGTGAAGTGGGTGAAAAGCGGCATAACCACAGCAGTGAAAAGCAGCTAAACCCCATTATACAAATCAATTACTTTTAAAAACCCGTGAAACAAAGACAGTGAAAGAGAGAGAAATTCTGACAAAATTCGTTCAGGGGCTGTGATGCAACCTGGATTGACCATATGTAGACCCACAGATGGATGAGACATAAGGGTGGACACTCTTGGGGCTGAGAGGTTTGGTGAGGTTGGGTGAGCAAACGCAGACCCTTTAAAGTAATACTGCGTGGAACCCATCCAATGGGTCCCAAATCTCCAGGTTCAAGGGCATCTTCCTACATCGAAAACATACATGAGAAACCCAGAAGATGGTACACCGTGTGATCGGGAAAGGTTTCTAAAACGCACCTCATTTCTCATCTCCTTGTGCTCCGGTTCGCCTTTCCAGCCGCTATACTAGCAATCTCCCTGCCTGGAGAATCAGCACCTTTAACCTCCTGTACCAAACAGGTTGCAATTTGTCCTGAGGATGAACGGGAAGAGGGGGAACCAATGAGAGACTAGCTCTAGGTGTTGGGACAGGCACAGGTCACTCTATTTTCCCATCAGGAAGAAGAATTAACCACAGGCTCAGCCTGCCGCCCGAAGCCAGAATAGGGCCTGAAGCAAACCTGCGCTTTTGCGGCCAGCTCCCAAGAAAGCGACTTGAAAAATGGAGCTCAGGGGCACTGCAATTCACAAACCTGCAGACTTAGAAATGATAACTCTCGTCCACAAATATATTGAGGGAAGGCAACGAAGAGGATTTGAAAGCATGGCAGAATTGCAGGAAACAGATTTCAAGACGTAGATTCGAATCGCCTTTAAAGCACAGGAAAAGCGGCAAAACCTCGACAATGATGCCCTTGGCCAAAAAGGGCGTATGCGTTTTTTCCTGAATATATTCAGGAAAAAACGCATACGCCCTTTTTGGCCAACCAAGCAACCTGGAAAGGCAAATCAGCGCTACAAAGAAGTCTCGCTTCCCATCGGTCAAAAGGGCCAGGCTGAATAAAGTGTCAAAACCAGAAATGCAGGACAGGCCATGGAGAAATGGGAGCCTTGCTACGCTGATGGGCGGGATGTAAATTGCCAACAGCCACTCTGGAGAAGTGTACGGTGTGTCCTGAAACATCTAAAAAACTCAGCTAAGAGAGCATAGGGCACTTCCACTCATGGGCGTGTAAATTGGGAAAACTAAAAATCAGCAAGACACAGGCACCCCAAAGTTTAGGGCTGCTCTGTTGACAAGAACCTCCACTTTGTGACACCTTAAATATCCCAGGAAAGATAAGAATGGACAAAGAAGTTGTGGTCCTTATGTACAATGGAATATCACTCAGCCATGAAATCAACGTCATAAGGCTAGTAGCAGCATGATGAGTGGATTTGGGTACGACGATTCTAAGTGAAATAAGTCACACAGAAAAAGACACTTATCATAGATATCACTTATAGAGGGAATGTAAAAACCGCTACCCTTGAACTGAATTACATAACAGGTCAGAGTCACACGTTTAGAAAACACACTAGGGCTGCTTAACGGGAAAGGTGAGGTGGGGTGATGCATAAAACAAGGGTTTCAAATTAGCTCAGATAGCGTTCCATAAACCCAATATGTAATAGACAAGACCTACTCCTTCCTCAGTGAACTGGACTCAACACGCCCTATTCATCGCCCAAGAATATATCTGACTAGTAAGAATCTTAAAACCTATGTATTGATATCTCTCTGTAAGTGAGTGAAGTGGGTGAAAAGCGGCATAACCACAGCAGTGAAAAGCAGCTAAACCCCATTATACAAATCAATTACTTTTAAAAACCCGTGAAACAAAGACAGTGAAAGAGAGAGAAATTCTGACAAAATTCGTTCAGGGGCTGTGATGCAACCTGGATTGACCATATGTAGACCCACAGATGGATGAGACATAAGGGTGGACACTCTTGGGGCTGAGAGGTTTGGTGAGGTTGGGTGAGCAAACGCAGACCCTTTAAAGTAATACTGCGTGGAACCCATCCAATGGGTCCCAAATCTCCAGGTTCAAGGGCATCTTCGTACATCGAAAACATACATGAGAAACCCAGAAGATGGTACACCGTGTGATCGGGAAAGGTTTCTAAAACGCACCTCATTTCTCATCTCCTTGTGCTCCGGTTCGCCTTTCCAGCCGCTATACTAGCAATCTCCCTGCCTGGAGAATCAGCACCTTTAACCTCCTGTACCAAACAGGTTGCAATTTGTCCTGAGGATGAACGGGAAGAGGGGGAACCAATGAGAGACTAGCTCTAGGTGTTGGGACAGGCACAGGTCACTCTATTTTCCCATCAGGAAGAAGAATTAACCACAGGCTCAGCCTGCCGCCCGAAGCCAGAATAGGGCCTGAAGCAAACCTGCGCTTTTGCGGCCAGCTCCCAAGAAAGCGAGTTGAAAAATGGAGCTCAGGGGCACTGCAATTCACAAACCTGCAGACTTAGAAATGATAACTCTCCTCCACAAATATATTGAGGGAAGGCAACGAAGAGGATTTGAAAGCATAGCAGAATTGCGGGAAACAGATTTCAAGACGTAGATTCGAATCGCCTTTAAAGCACAGGAAAAGCGGCAAAACCTCGACAATGATGCCCTTGGCCAAAAAGGGCGTATGCGTTTTTTCCTGAATATATTCAGGAAAAAACGCATACGCCCTTTTTGGCCAACCAAGCAACCTGGAAAGGCAAATCAGCGCTACAAAGAAGTCTCGCTTCCCATCGGTCAAAAGGGCCAGGCTGAATAAAGTGTCAAAACCAGAAATGCAGGACAGGCCATGGAGAAATGGGAGCCTTGCTACGCTGATGGGCGGGATGTAAATTGCCAACAGCCACTCTGGAGAACTGTACGGTGTGTCCTGAAACATCTAAAAAACTCAGCTTAGAGAGCATAGGGCACTTCCACTCATGGGCGTGTAAATTGGGAAAACTAAAAATCAGCAAGACACAGGCACACCAAAGTTTAGGGCTGCTCTGTTGACAAGAACCTCCACTTTGTCACACCTTAAATATCCCAGGAAAGACAAGAATGGATAAAGAAGTTGTGGTCCTTATGTACAATGGAATATCACTCAGCCATGAAATCAACGTCATAAGGCTAGTAGCAGCATGATGAGTGGATTTGGGTACGATGATTCTAAGTGAAATAAGTCACACAGAAAAAGACACTTATCATAAGATATCACTTATAGAGGGAATGTAAAAACCGCTACCCTTGAACTGAATTACATAACAGGTCAGAGTCACACGTTTAGAAAACACACTAGGGCTGCTTAACGGGAAAGGTGAGGTGGGGTGATGCATAAAACAAGGGTTTCAAATTAGCTCAGATAGCGTTCCATAAACCCAATATGTAATAGACAAGACCTACTCCTTCCTCAGTGAACTGGACTCAACACGCCCTATTCATCGCCCAAGAATATATCTGACTAGTAAGAATCTTAACACCTATGTATTGATATCTCTCTGTAAGTGAGTGAAGTGGGTGAAAAGCGGCATAACCACAGCAGTGAAAAGCAGCTAAACCCCATTATACAAATCAATTACTTTTAAAAACCCGTGAAACAAAGACAGTGAAAGAGAGAGAAATTCTGACAAAATTCGTTCAGGGGCTGTGATGCAACCTGGATTGACCATATGTAGACCCACAGATGGATGAGACATAAGGGTGGACACTCTTGGGGCTGAGAGGTTTGGTGAGGTTGGGTGAGCAAACGCAGACCCTTTAAAGTAATACTGTGTGGTACCCATCCCATGGGTCCCAAATCTCCAGGTTCAAGGGCATCTTCCTACATCGAAAACATGCATGAGAAACCCAGAAGATGGTACACCGTGTGATCGGGAAAGGTTTCTAAAACGCACCTCATTTCTCTTCTCCTTGTGCTCCGGTTCGCCATTCCAGCCGCTATACTAGCAATCTCCCTGCTTGGAGAATCAGCACCTTTAACCTCCTGTTCCGTACAGGTTGCAATTTGTCCTGAGGATGAACGGGAAGAGGGGGAACCAATGAGAGACTAGCTCTAGGTGTTAGGACAGGCACAGGTCACTCTATTTTCCCATCAGGAAGAAGAATTAACCTCAGGGTCAGCTTGCCGCCCGGAGCCAGAATAGGGCCTGAAGCAATCCTGCGCTTTTGCGGCCAGCTCCCAAGAAAGCGAGTTGAAAAATGGAGCTCAGGGGCACTGCAATTCACAAACCTGCAGACTTAGAAATGATAACTCTCGTCCACAAATATATTGAGGGAAGGCAACGAAGAGGATTTGAAAGCAAGGCAGAATTGCAGGAAACAGATTTCAGGAGGTAGATTCGAATCGCCTTTAAAGCACAGGAAAAGCGGCAAAACCTCGACAATGATGCCCTTGGCCAAAAAGGGCGTATGCGTTTTTTCCTGAATATATTCAGGAAAAAACGCATACGCCCTTTTTGGCCAACCAAGCAACCTGGAAAGGCAAATCAGCGCTACAAAGAAGTCTCGCTTCCCATCGGTCAAAAGGGCCAGGCTGAATAAAGTGTCAAAACCAGAAATGCAGGACAGGCCATGGAGAAATGGGAGCCTTGCTACGCTGATGGGCGGGATGTAAATTGCCAACAGCCACTCTGGAGAAGTGTACGGTGTGTCCTGAAAAATCTAAAAAACTCAGCTTAGAGAGCATAGGGCACTTCCACTCATGGGCGTGTAAATTGGGAAAACTAAAAATCAGCAAGACACAGGCACCCCAAAGTTTAGGGCTGCTCTGTTGACAAGAACCTCCACTTTGTGACACCTTAAATATCCCAGGAAAGACAAGAATGGATAAAGAAGTTGTGGTCCTTATGTACAATGGAATATCACTCAGCCATGAAATCAACGTCATAAGGCTAGTAGCAGCATGATGAGTGGATTTGGGTACGACGATTCTAAGTGAAATAAGTCACACAGAAAAAGACACTTATCATAAGATATCACTTATAGAGGGAATGTAAAAACCGCTACCCTTGAACTGAATTACATAACAGGTCAGAGTCACACGTTTAGAAAACACACTAGGGCTGCTTAACGGGAAAGGTGAGGTGGGGTGATGCATAAAACAAGGGTTTCAAATTAGCTCAGATAGCGTTCCATAAACCCAATATGTAATAGACAAGACCTACTCCTTCCTCAGTGAACTGGATTCAACACGCCCTATTCATCGCCCAAGAATATATCTGACTAATAAGAATCTTAAAACCTATGTATTGATATCTCTCTGTAAGTGAGTCAAGTGGGTGAAAAGCGGCATAAGCACAGTAGTGAAAAGCAGCTAAACCCCATTATACAAATCAATTACTTTTAAAAACCCGTGAAACAAAGACAGTGAAAGAGAGAGAAATTCTGACAAAATTCGTTCAGGGGCTGTGATGCAACCTGGATTGACCATATGTAGATCCACAGATGGATGAGACATAAGGGTGGACACTCTCGGGGCTGAGAGGTTTGGTGAGGTTGGGTGAGCAAACGCAGACCCTTTAAAGTAATACTGTGTGGTACCCATCCCATGGGTCCCAAATCTCCAGGTTCAAGGGCATCTTCCTACATCGAAAACATGCATGAGAAACCCAGAAGATGGTACACCGTGTGATCGGGAAAGGTTTCTAAAATGCACCTCATTTCTCATCTCCTTGTGCTCCGGTTCGCCATTCCAGCCGCTATACTAGCAATCTCCCTGCTTGGAGAATCAGCACCTTTAACCTCCTGTTCCGTACAGGTTGCAATTTGTCCTGAGGATGAACGGGAAGAGGGGGAACCAATGAGAGACTAGCTCTAGGTGTTGGGACAGGCACAGGTCACTCTATTTTCCCATCAGGAAGAAGAATTAACCACAGGCTCAGCCTGCCGCCCGAAGCCAGAATAGGGCCTGAAGCAATCCTGCGCTTTTGCGGCCAGCTCCCAAGAAAGCGAGTTGAAAAATGGAGCTCAGGGGCACTGCAATTCACAAACCTGCAGACTTAGAAATGATAACTCTCCTCCACAAATATATTGAGGGAAGGCAACGAAGAGGATTTGAAAGCAAGGCAGAATTGCAGGAAACAGATTTCAGGAGGTAGATTCGAATCGCCTTTAAAGCACAGGAAAAGCGGCAAAACCTCGACAATGATGCCCTTGGCCAAAAAGGGCGTATGCGTTTTTTCCTGAATATATTCAGGAAAAAACGCATACGCCCTTTTTGGCCAACCAAGCAACCTGGAAAGGCAAATCAGCGCTACAAAGAAGTCTCGCTTCCCATCGGTCAAAAGGGCCAGGCTGAATAAAGTGTCAAAACCAGAAATGCAGGACAGGCCATGGAGAAATGGGAGCCTTGCTACGCTGATGGGCGGGATGTAAATTGCCAACAGCCACTCTGGAGAAGTGTACGGTGTGTCCTGAAAAATCTAAAAAACTCAGCTTAGAGAGCATAGGGCACTTCCACTCATGGGCGTGTAAATTGGGAAAACTAAAAATCAGCAAGACACAGGCACCCCAAAGTTTAGGGCTGCTCTGTTGACAAGAACCTCCACTTTGTGACACCTTAAATATCCCAGGAAAGACAAGAATGGATAAAGAAGTTGTGGTCCTTATGTACAATGGAATATCACTCAGCCATGAAATCAACGTCATAAGGCTAGTAGCAGCATGATGAGTGGATTTGGGTACGACGATTCTAAGTGAAATAAGTCACACAGAAAAAGACACTTATCATAGATATCACTTATAGAGGGAATGTAAAAACCGCTACCCTTGAACTGAATTACATAACAGGTCAGAGTCACACGTTTAGAAAACACACTAGGGCTGCTTAACGGGAAAGGTGAGGTGGGGTGATGCATAAAACAAGGGTTTCAAATTAGCTCAGATAGCGTTCCATAAACCCAATATGTAATAGACAAGACCTACTCCTTCCTCAGTGAACTGGACTCAACACGCCCTATTCATCGCCCAAGAATATATCTGACTAGTAAGAATCTTAAAACCTATGTATTGATATCTCTCTGTAAGTGAGTGAAGTGGGTGAAAAGCGGCATAACCACAGCAGTGAAAAGCAGCTAAACCCCATTATACAAATCAATTACTTTTAAAAACCCGTGAAACAAAGACAGTGAAAGAGAGAGAAATTCTGACAAAATTCGTTCAGGGGCTGTGATGCAACCTGGATTGACCATATGTAGACCCACAGATGGATGAGACATAAGGGTGGACACTCTTGGGGCTGAGAGGTTTGGTGAGGTTGGGTGAGCAAACGCAGACCCTTTAAAGTAATACTGCGTGGAACCCATCCAATGGGTCCCAAATCTCCAGGTTCAAGGGCATCTTCCTACATCGAAAACATACATGAGAAACCCAGAAGATGGTACACCGTGTGATCGGGAAAGGTTTCTAAAACGCACCTCATTTCTCATCTCCTTGTGCTCCGGTTCGCCTTTCCAGCCGCTATACTAGCAATCTCCCTGCCTGGAGAATCAGCACCTTTAACCTCCTGTACCAAACAGGTTGCAATTTGTCCTGAGGATGAACGGGAAGAGGGGGAACCAATGAGAGACTAGCTCTAGGTGTTGGGACAGGCACAGGTCACTCTATTTTCCCATCAGGAAGAAGAATTAACCACAGGCTCAGCCTGCCGCCCGAAGCCAGAATAGGGCCTGAAGCAAACCTGCGCTTTTGCGGCCAGCTCCCAAGAAAGCGAGTTGAAAAATGGAGCTCAGGGGCACTGCAATTCACAAACCTGCAGACTTAGAAATGATAACTCTCGTCCACAAATATATTGAGGGAAGGCAACGAAGAGGATTTGAAAGCATGGCAGAATTGCAGGAAACAGATTTCAAGACGTAGATTCGAATCGCCTTTAAAGCACAGGAAAAGCGGCAAAACCTCGACAATGATGCCCTTGGCCAAAAAGGGCGTATGCGTTTTTTCCTGAATATATTCAGGAAAAAACGCATACGCCCTTTTTGGCCAACCAAGCAACCTGGAAAGGCAAATCAGCGCTACAAAGAAGTCTCGCTTCCCATCGGTCAAAAGGGCCAGGCTGAATAAAGTGTCAAAACCAGAAATGCAGGACAGGCCATGGAGAAATGGGAGCCTTGCTACGCTGATGGGCGGGATGTAAATTGCCAACAGCCACTCTGGAGAAGTGTACGGTGTGTCCTGAAACATCTAAAAAACTCAGCTTAGAGAGCATAGGGCACTTCCACTCATGGGCGTGTAAATTGGGAAAACTAAAAATCAGCAAGACACAGGCACCCCAAAGTTTAGGGCTGCTCTGTTGACAAGAACCTCCACTTTGTGACACCTTAAATATCCCAGGAAAGACAAGAATGGACAAAGAAGTTGTGGTCCTTATGTACAATGGAATATCACTCAGCCATGAAATCAACGTCATAAGGCTAGTAGCAGCATGATGAGTGGATTTGGGTACGACGATTCTAAGTGAAATAAGTCACACAGAAAAAGACACTTATCATAGATATCACTTATAGAGGGAATGTAAAAACCGCTACCCTTGAACTGAATTACATAACAGGTCAGAGTCACACGTTTAGAAAACACACTAGGGCTGCTTAACGGGAAAGGTGAGGTGGGGTGATGCATAAAACAAGGGTTTCAAATTATCTCAGATAGCGTTCCATAAACCCAATATGTAATAGACAAGACCTACTCCTTCCTCAGTGAACTGGACTCAACACGCCCTATTCATCGCCCAAGAATATATCTGACTAGTAAGAATCTTAAAACCTATGTATTGATATCTCTCTGTAAGTGAGTGAAGTGGGTGAAAAGCGGCATAACCACAGCAGTGAAAAGCAGCTAAACCCCATTATACAAATCAATTACTTTTAAAAACCCGTGAAACAAAGACAGTGAAAGAGAGAGAAATTCTGACAAAATTCGTTCAGGGGCTGTGATGCAACCTGGATTGACCATATGTAGACCCACAGATGGATGAGACATAAGGGTGGACACTCTTGGGGCTGAGAGGTTTGGTGAGGTTGGGTGAGCAAACGCAGACCCTTTAAAGTAATACTGTGTGGTACCCATCCCATGGGTCCCAAATCTCCAGGTTCAAGGGCATCTTCCTACATCGAAAACATGCATGAGAAACCCAGAAGATGGTACACCGTGTGATCGGGAAAGGTTTCTAAAACGCACCTCATTTCTCTTCTCCTTGTGCTCCGGTTCGCCATTCCAGCCGCTATACTAGCAATCTCCCTGCTTGGAGAATCAGCACCTTTAACCTCCTGTTCCGTACAGGTTGCAATTTGTCCTGAGGATGAACGGGAAGAGGGGGAACCAATGAGAGACTAGCTCTAGGTGTTGGGACAGGCACAGGTCACTCTATTTTCCCATCAGGAAGAAGAATTAACCTCAGGCTCAGCTTGCCGCCCGGAGCCAGAATAGGGCCTGAAGCCATCCTGCGCTTTTGCGGCCAGCTCCCAAGAAAGCGAGTTGAAAAATGGAGCTCAGGGGCACTGCAATTCACGAACCTGCAGACTTAGAAATGATAACTCTCGTCCACAAATATATTGAGGGAAGGCAACGAAGAGGATTTGAAAACAAGGCAGAATTGCAGGAATCAGATTTCAGGAGGTAGATTCGAATCGCCTTTAAAGCACAGGAAAAGTGGCAAAACCTCGACAATGATGCCCTTGGCCAAAAAGGGCGTATGCGTTTTTTCCTGAATATATTCAGGAAAAAACGCATACGCCCTTTTTGGCCAACCAAGCAACCTGGAAAGGCAAATCAGCGCTACAAAGAAGTCTCGCTTCCCATCGGTCAAAAGGGCCAGGCTGAATAAAGTGTCAAAACCAGAAATGCAGGACAGGCCATGGAGAAATGGGAGCCTTGCTACGCTGATGGGCGGGATGTAAATTGCCAACAGCCACTCTGGAGAAGTGTACGGTGTGTCCTGAAACATCTAAAAAACTCAGCTTAGAGAGCATAGGGCACTTCCACTCATGGGCGTATAAATTGGGAAAACTAAAAATCAGCAAGACACAGGCACCCGAAAGTTTAGGGCTGCTCTGTTGACAAGAACCTCCACTTTGTTACACCTTAAATATCCCAGGAAAGACAAGAATGGATAAAGAAGTTGTGGTCCTTATGTACAATGGAATATCACTCAGCCATGAAATCAACGTCATAAGGCTAGTAGCAGCATGATGAGTGGATTTGGGTACGACGATTCTAAGTGAAATAAGTCACACAGAAAAAGACACTTATCATAAGATATCACTTATAGAGGGAATGTAAAAACCGCTACCCTTGAACTGAATTACATAACAGGTCAGAGTCACACGTTTAGAAAACACACTAGGGCTGCTTAACGGGAAAGGTGAGGTGGGGTGATGCATAAAACAAGGGTTTCAAATTAGCTCAGATAGCGTTCCATAAACCCAATATGTAATAGACAAGACCTACTCCTTCCTCAGTGAACTGGACTCAACACGCCCTATTCATCGCCCAAGAATATATCTGACTAGTAAGAAACTTAAAACCTATGTATTGATATCTCTCTGTAAGTGAGTGAAGTGGGTGAAAAGCGGCATAAACACAGCAGTGAAAAGCAGCTAAACCCCATTATACAAATCAATTACTTTTAAAAACCCGTGAAACAAAGACAGTGAAAGAGAGAGAAATTCTGACAAAATTCGTTCAGGGGCTGTGATGCAACCTGGATTGACCATATGTAGACCCACAGATGGATGAGACATAAGGGTGGACACTCTTGGGGCTGAGAGGTTTGGTGAGGTTGGGTGAGCAAACGCAGACCCTTTAAAGTAATACTGCGTGGAACCCATCCAATGGGTCCCAAATCTCCAGGTTCAAGGGCATCTTCCTACATCGAAAACATACATGAGAAACCCAGAAGATGGTACACCGTGTGATCGGGAAAGGTTTCTAAAACGCACCTCATTTCTCATCTCCTTGTGCTCCGGTTCGCCTTTCCAGCCGCTATACTAGCAATCTCCCTGCCTGGAGAATCAGCACCTTTAACCTCCTGTTCCGAACAGGTTGCAATTTGTCCTGAGGATGAACGGGAAGAGGGGGAACCAATGAGAGACTAGCTCTAGGTGTTGGGACAGGCACAGGTCACTCTATTTTCCCATCAGGAAGAAGAATTAACCACAGGCTCAGCCTGCCGCCCGAAGCCAGAATAGGGCCTGAAGCAAACCTGCGCTTTTGCGGCCAGCTCCCAAGAAAGCGAGTTGAAAAATGGAGCTCAGGGGCACTGCAATTCACAAACCTGCAGACTTAGAAATGATAACTCTCGTCCACAAATATATTGAGGGAAGGCAACGAAGAGGATTTGAAAGCAAGGCAGAATTGCAGGAATCAGATTTCAGGAGGTAGATTCGAATCGCCTTTAAAGCACAGGAAAAGCGGCAAAACCTCGACAATGATGCCCTTGGCCAAAAAGGGCGTATGCGTTTTTTCCTGAATATATTCAGGAAAAAACGCATACGCCCTTTTTGGCCAACCAAGCAACCTGGAAAGGCAAATCAGCGCTACAAAGAAGTCTCGCTTCCCATCGGTCAAAAGGGCCAGGCTGAATAAAGTGTCAAAACCAGAAATGCAGGACAGGCCATGGAGAAATGGGAGCCTTGCTACGCTGATGGGCGGGATGTAAATTGCCAACAGCCACTCTGGAGAAGTGTACGGTGTGTCCTGAAACATCTAAAAAACTCAGCTTAGAGAGCATAGGGCACTTCCACTCATGGGCGTGTAAATTGGGAAAACTAAAAATCAGCAAGACACAGGCACCCCAAAGTTTAGGGCTGCTCTGTTGACAAGAACCTCCACTTTGTGACACCTTAAATATCCCAGGAAAGACAAGAATGGACAAAGAAGTTGTGGTCCTTATGTACAATGGAATATCACTCAGCCATGAAATCAACGTCATAAGGCTAGTAGCAGCATGATGAGTGGATTTGGGTACGACGATTCTAAGTGAAATAAGTCACACAGAAAAAGACACTTATCATAGATATCACTTATAGAGGGAATGTAAAAACCGCTACCCTTGAACTGAATTACATAACAGGTCAGAGTCACACGTTTAGAAAACACACTAGGGCTGCTTAACGGGAAAGGTGAGGTGGGGTGATGCATAAAACAAGGGTTTCAAATTAGCTCAGATAGCGTTCCATAAACCCAATATGTAATAGACAAGACCTACTCCTTCCTCAGTGAACTGGACTCAACACGCCCTATTCATCGCCCAAGAATATATCTGACTAGTAAGAATCTTAAAACCTATGTATTGATATCTCTCTGTAAGTGAGTGAAGTGGGTGAAAAGCGGCATAACCACAGCAGTGAAAAGCAGCTAAACCCCATTATACAAATCAATTACTTTTAAAAACCCGTGAAACAAAGACAGTGAAAGAGAGAGAAATTCTGACAAAATTCGTTCAGGGGCTGTGATGCAACCTGGATTGACCATATGTAGACCCACAGATGGATGAGACATAAGGGTGGACACTCTTGGGGCTGAGAGGTTTGGTGAGGTTGGGTGAGCAAACGCAGACCCTTTAAAGTAATACTGCGTGGAACCCATCCAATGGGTCCCAAATCTCCAGGTTCAAGGGCATCTTCCTACATCGAAAACATACATGAGAAACCCAGAAGATGGTACACCGTGTGATCGGGAAAGGTTTCTAAAACGCACCTCATTTCTCATCTCCTTGTGCTCCGGTTCGCCTTTCCAGCCACTATACTAGCAATCTCCCTGCCTGGAGAATCAGCACCTTTAACCTCCTGTACCAAACAGGTTGCAATTTGTCCTGAGGATGAACGGGAAGAGGGGGAACCAATGAGAGACTAGCTCTAGGTGTTGGGACAGGCACAGGTCACTCTATTTTCCCATCAGGAAGAAGAATTAACCACAGGCTCAGCCTGCCGCCCGAAGCCAGAATAGGGCCTCAAGCAAACCTGCGCTTTTGCGGCCAGCTCCCAAGAAAGCGACTTGAAAAATGGAGCTCAGGGGCACTGCAATTCACAAACCTGCAGACTTAGAAATGATAACTCTCGTCCACAAATATATTGAGGGAAGGCAACGAAGAGGATTTGAAAGCATGGCAGAATTGCAGGAAACAGATTTCAAGACGTAGATTCGAATCGCCTTTAAAGCACAGGAAAAGCGGCAAAACCTCGACAATGATGCCCTTGGCCAAAAAGGGCGTATGCGTTTTTTCCTGAATATATTCAGGAAAAAACGCATACGCCCTTTTTGGCCAACCAAGCAACCTGGAAAGGCAAATCAGCGCTACAAAGAAGTCTCGCTTCCCATCGGTCAAAAGGGCCAGGCTGAATAAAGTGTCAAAACCAGAAATGCAGGACAGGCCATGGAGAAATGGGAGCCTTGCTACGCTGATGGGCGGGATGTAAATTGCCAACAGCCACTCTGGAGAAGTGTACGGTGTGTCCTGAAACATCTAAAAAACTCAGCTTAGAGAGCATAGGGCACTTCCACTCATGGGCGTGTAAATTGGGAAAACTAAAAATCAGCAAGACACAGGCACCCCAAAGTTTAGGGCTGCTCTGTTGACAAGAACCTCCACTTTGTGACACCTTAAATATCCCAGGAAAGACAAGAATGGACAAAGAAGTTGTGGTCCTTATGTACAATGGAATATCACTCAGCCATGAAATCAACGTCATAAGGCTAGTAGCAGCATGATGAGTGGATTTGGGTACGACGATTCTAAGTGAAATAAGTCACACAGAAAAAGACACTTATCATAGATATCACTTATAGAGGGAATGTAAAAACCGCTACCCTTGAACTGAATTACATAACAGGTCAGAGTCACACGTTTAGAAAACACACTAGGGCTGCTTAACGGGAAAGGTGAGGTGGGGTGATGCATAAAACAAGGGTTTCAAATTAGCTCAGATAGCGTTCCATAAACCCAATATGTAATAGACAAGACCTACTCCTTCCTCAGTGAACTGGACTCAACACGCCCTATTCATCGCCCAAGAATATATCTGACTAGTAAGAATCTTAAAACCTATGTATTGATATCTCTCTGTAAGTGAGTGAAGTGGGTGAAAAGCGGCATAACCACAGCAGTGAAAAGCAGCTAAACCCCATTATACAAATCAATTACTTTTAAAAACCCGTGAAACAAAGACAGTGAAAGAGAGAGAAATTCTGACAAAATTCGTTCAGGGGCTGTGATGCAACCTGGATTGACCATATGTAGACCCACAGATGGATGAGACATAAGGGTGGACACTCTTGGGGCTGAGAGGTTTGGTGAGGTTGGGTGAGCAAACGCAGACCCTTTAAAGTAATACTGCGTGGAACCCATCCAATGGGTCCCAAATCTCCAGGTTCAAGGGCATCTTCCTACATCGAAAACATACATGAGAAACCCAGAAGATGGTACACCGTGTGATCGGGAAAGGTTTCTAAAACGCACCTCATTTCTCATCTCCTTGTGCTCCGGTTCGCCTTTCCAGCCGCTATACTAGCAATCTCCCTGCCTGGAGAATCAGCACCTTTAACCTCCTGTACCAAACAGGTTGCAATTTGTCCTGAGGATGAACGGGAAGAGGGGGAACCAATGAGAGACTAGCTCTAGGTGTTGGGACAGGCACAGGTCACTCTATTTTCCCATCAGGAAGAAGAATTAACCACAGGCTCAGCCTGCCGCCCGAAGCCAGAATAGGGCCTGAAGCAATCCTGCGCTTTTGCGGCCAGCTCCCAAGAAAGCGAGTTGAAAAATGGAGCTCAGGGGCACTGCAATTCACAAACCTGCAGACTTAGAAATGATAACTCTCGTCCACAAATATATTGAGGGAAGGCAACGAAGAGGATTTGAAAGCAAGGCAGAATTGCAGGAAACAGATTTCAGGAGGTAGATTCGAATCGCCTTTAAAGCACAGGAAAAGCGGCAAAACCTCGACAATGATGCCCTTGGCCAAAAAGGGCGTATGCGTTTTTTCCTGAATATATTCAGGAAAAAACGCATACGCCCTTTTTGGCCAACCAAGCAACCTGGAAAGGCAAATCAGCGCTACAAAGAAGTCTCGCTTCCCATCGGTCAAAAGGGCCAGGCTGAATAAAGTGTCAAAACCAGAAATGCAGGACAGGCCATGGAGAAATGGGAGCCTTGCTACGCTGATGGGCGGGATGTAAATTGCCAACAGCCACTCTGGAGAAGTGTACGGTGTGTCCTGAAAAATCTAAAAAACTCAGCTTAGAGAGCATAGGGCACTTCCACTCATGGGCGTGTAAATTGGGAAAACTAAAAATCAGCAAGACACAGGCACCCCAAAGTTTAGGGCTGCTCTGTTGACAAGAACCTCCACTTTGTGACACCTTAAATATCCCAGGAAAGACAAGAATGGATAAAGAAGTTGTGGTCCTTATGTACAATGGAATATCACTCAGCCATGAAATCAACGTCATAAGGCTAGTAGCAGCATGATGAGTGGATTTGGGTACGACGATTCTAAGTGAAATAAGTCACACAGAAAAAGACACTTATCATAGATATCACTTATAGAGGGAATGTAAAAACCGCTACCCTTGAACTGAATTACATAACAGGTCAGAGTCACACGTTTAGAAAACACACTAGGGCTGCTTAACGGGAAAGGTGAGGTGGGGTGATGCATAAAACAAGGGTTTCAAATTAGCTCAGATAGCGTTCCATAAACCCAATATGTAATAGACAAGACCTACTCCTTCCTCAGTGAACTGGACTCAACACGCCCTATTCATCGCCCAAGAATATATCTGACTAGTAAGAATCTTAAAACCTATGTATTGATATCTCTCTGTAAGTGAGTGAAGTGGGTGAAAAGCGGCATAACCACAGCAGTGAAAAGCAGCTAAACCCCATTATACAAATCAATTACTTTTAAAAACCCGTGAAACAAAGACAGTGAAAGAGAGAGAAATTCTGACAAAATTCGTTCAGGGGCTGTGATGCAACCTGGATTGACCATATGTAGACCCACAGATGGATGAGACATAAGGGTGGACACTCTTGGGGCTGAGAGGTTTGGTGAGGTTGGGTGAGCAAACGCAGACCCTTTAAAGTAATACTGCGTGGAACCCATCCAATGGGTCCCAAATCTCCAGGTTCAAGGGCATCTTCCTACATCGAAAACATACATGAGAAACCCAGAAGATGGTACACCGTGTGATCGGGAAAGGTTTCTAAAACGCACCTCATTTCTCATCTCCTTGTGCTCCGGTTCGCCTTTCCAGCCGCTATACTAGCAATCTCCCTGCCTGGAGAATCAGCACCTTTAACCTCCTGTACCAAACAGGTTGCAATTTGTCCTGAGGATGAACGGGAAGAGGGGGAACCAATGAGAGACTAGCTCTAGGTGTTGGGACAGGCACAGGTCACTCTATTTTCCCATCAGGAAGAAGAATTAACCACAGGCTCAGCCTGCCGCCCGAAGCCAGAATAGGGCCTGAAGCAAACCTGCGCTTTTGCGGCCAGCTCCCAAGAAAGCGAGTTGAAAAATGGAGCTCAGGGGCACTGCAATTCACAAACCTGCAGACTTAGAAATGATAACTCTCGTCCACAAATATATTGAGGGAAGGCAACGAAGAGGATTTGAAAGCATGGCAGAATTGCAGGAAACAGATTTCAAGACGTAGATTCGAATCGCCTTTAAAGCACAGGAAAAGCGGCAAAACCTCGACAATGATGCCCTTGGCCAAAAAGGGCGTATGCGTTTTTTCCTGAATATATTCAGGAAAAAACGCATACGCCCTTTTTGGCCAACCAAGCAACCTGGAAAGGCAAATCAGCGCTACAAAGAAGTCTCGCTTCCCATCGGTCAAAAGGGCCAGGCTGAATAAAGTGTCAAAACCAGAAATGCAGGACAGGCCATGGAGAAATGGGAGCCTTGCTACGCTGATGGGCGGGATGTAAATTGCCAACAGCCACTCTGGAGAAGTGTACGGTGTGTCCTGAAACATCTAAAAAACTCAGCTTAGAGAGCATAGGGCACTTCCACTCATGGGCGTGTAAATTGGGAAAACTAAAAATCAGCAAGACACAGGCACCCCAAAGTTTAGGGCTGCTCTGTTGACAAGAACCTCCACTTTGTGACACCTTAAATATCCCAGGAAAGACAAGAATGGACAAAGAAGTTGTGGTCCTTATGTACAATGGAATATCACTCAGCCATGAAATCAACGTCATAAGGCTAGTAGCAGCATGATGAGTGGATTTGGGTACGACGATTCTAAGTGAAATAAGTCACACAGAAAAAGACACTTATCATAGATATCACTTATAGAGGGAATGTAAAAACCGCTACCCTTGAACTGAATTACATAACAGGTCAGAGTCACACGTTTAGAAAACACACTAGGGCTGCTTAACGGGAAAGGTGAGGTGGGGTGATGCATAAAACAAGGGTTTCAAATTAGCTCAGATAGCGTTCCATAAACCCAATATGTAATAGACAAGACCTACTCCTTCCTCAGTGAACTGGACTCAACACGCCCTATTCATCGCCCAAGAATATATCTGACTAGTAAGAATCTTAAAACCTATGTATTGATATCTCTCTGTAAGTGAGTGAAGTGGGTGAAAAGCGGCATAACCACAGCAGTGAAAAGCAGCTAAACCCCATTATACAAATCAATTACTTTTAAAAACCCGTGAAACAAAGACAGTGAAAGAGAGAGAAATTCTGACAAAATTCGTTCAGGGGCTGTGATGCAACCTGGATTGACCATATGTAGACCCACAGATGGATGAGACATAAGGGTGGACACTCTTGGGGCTGAGAGGTTTGGTGAGGTTGGGTGAGCAAACGCAGACCCTTTAAAGTAATACTGCGTGGAACCCATCCAATGGGTCCGAAATCTCCAGGTTCAAGGGCATCTTCCTACATCGAAAACATACATGAGAAACCCAGAAGATGGTACACCGTGTGATCGGGAAAGGTTTCTAAAACGCACCTCATTTCTCATCTCCTTGTGCTCCGGTTCGCCTTTCCAGCCGCTATACTAGCAATCTCCCTGCCTGGAGAATCAGCACCTTTAACCTCCTGTACCAAACAGGTTGCAATTTGTCCTGAGGATGAACGGGAAGAGGGGGAACCAATGAGAGACTAGCTCTAGGTGTTGGGACAGGCACAGGTCACTCTATTTTCCCATCAGGAAGAAGAATTAACCACAGGCTCAGCCTGCCGCCCGAAGCCAGAATAGGGCCTGAAGCAAACCTGCGCTTTTGCGGCCAGCTCCCAAGAAAGCGACTTGAAAAATGGAGCTCAGGGGCACTGCAATTCACAAACCTGCAGACTTAGAAATGATAACTCTCGTCCACAAATATATTGAGGGAAGGCAACGAAGAGGATTTGAAAGCATGGCAGAATTGCAGGAAACAGATTTCAAGACGTAGATTCGAATCGCCTTTAAAGCACAGGAAAAGCGGCAAAACCTCGACAATGATGCCCTTGGCCAAAAAGGGCGTATGCGTTTTTTCCTGAATATATTCAGGAAAAAACGCATACGCCCTTTTTGGCCAACCAAGCAACCTGGAAAGGCAAATCAGCGCTACAAAGAAGTCTCGCTTCCCATCGGTCAAAAGGGCCAGGCTGAATAAAGTGTCAAAACCAGAAATGCAGGACAGGCCATGGAGAAATGGGAGCCTTGCTACGCTGATGGGCGGGATGTAAATTGCCAACAGCCACTCTGGAGAAGTGTACGGTGTGTCCTGAAACATCTAAAAAACTCAGCTAAGAGAGCATAGGGCACTTCCACTCATGGGCGTGTAAATTGGGAAAACTAAAAATCAGCAAGACACAGGCACCCCAAAGTTTAGGGCTGCTCTGTTGACAAGAACCTCCACTTTGTGACACCTTAAATATCCCAGGAAAGATAAGAATGGACAAAGAAGTTGTGGTCCTTATGTACAATGGAATATCACTCAGCCATGAAATCAACGTCATAAGGCTAGTAGCAGCATGATGAGTGGATTTGGGTACGACGATTCTAAGTGAAATAAGTCACACAGAAAAAGACACTTATCATAGATATCACTTATAGAGGGAATGTAAAAACCGCTACCCTTGAACTGAATTACATAACAGGTCAGAGTCACACGTTTAGAAAACACACTAGGGCTGCTTAACGGGAAAGGTGAGGTGGGGTGATGCATAAAACAAGGGTTTCAAATTAGCTCAGATAGCGTTCCATAAACCCAATATGTAATAGACAAGACCTACTCCTTCCTCAGTGAACTGGACTCAACACGCCCTATTCATCGCCCAAGAATATATCTGACTAGTAAGAATCTTAAAACCTATGTATTGATATCTCTCTGTAAGTGAGTGAAGTGGGTGAAAAGCGGCATAACCACAGCAGTGAAAAGCAGCTAAACCCCATTATACAAATCAATTACTTTTAAAAACCCGTGAAACAAAGACAGTGAAAGAGAGAGAAATTCTGACAAAATTCGTTCAGGGGCTGTGATGCAACCTGGATTGACCATATGTAGACCCACAGATGGATGAGACATAAGGGTGGACACTCTTGGGGCTGAGAGGTTTGGTGAGGTTGGGTGAGCAAACGCAGACCCTTTAAAGTAATACTGCGTGGAACCCATCCAATGGGTCCCAAATCTCCAGGTTCAAGGGCATCTTCGTACATCGAAAACATACATGAGAAACCCAGAAGATGGTACACCGTGTGATCGGGAAAGGTTTCTAAAACGCACCTCATTTCTCATCTCCTTGTGCTCCGGTTCGCCTTTCCAGCCGCTATACTAGCAATCTCCCTGCCTGGAGAATCAGCACCTTTAACCTCCTGTACCAAACAGGTTGCAATTTGTCCTGAGGATGAACGGGAAGAGGGGGAACCAATGAGAGACTAGCTCTAGGTGTTGGGACAGGCACAGGTCACTCTATTTTCCCATCAGGAAGAAGAATTAACCACAGGCTCAGCCTGCCGCCCGAAGCCAGAATAGGGCCTGAAGCAAACCTGCGCTTTTGCGGCCAGCTCCCAAGAAAGCGAGTTGAAAAATGGAGCTCAGGGTCACTGCAATTCACAAACCTGCAGACTTAGAAATGATAACTCTCCTCCACAAATATATTGAGGGAAGGCAACGAAGAGGATTTGAAAGCATAGCAGAATTGCGGGAAACAGATTTCAAGACGTAGATTCGAATCGCCTTTAAAGCACAGGAAAAGCGGCAAAACCTCGACAATGATGCCCTTGGCCAAAAAGGGCGTATGCGTTTTTTCCTGAATATATTCAGGAAAAAACGCATACGCCCTTTTTGGCCAACCAAGCAACCTGGAAAGGCAAATCAGCGCTACAAAGAAGTCTCGCTTCCCATCGGTCAAAAGGGCCAGGCTGAATAAAGTGTCAAAACCAGAAATGCAGGACAGGCCATGGAGAAATGGGAGCCTTGCTACGCTGATGGGCGGGATGTAAATTGCCAACAGCCACTCTGGAGAAGTGTACGGTGTGTCCTGAAACATCTAAAAAACTCAGCTTAGAGAGCATAGGGCACTTCCACTCATGGGCGTGTAAATTGGGAAAACTAAAAATCAGCAAGACACAGGCACACCAAAGTTTAGGGCTGCTCTGTTGACAAGAACCTCCACTTTGTCACACCTTAAATATCCCAGGAAAGACAAGAATGGATAAAGAAGTTGTGGTCCTTATGTACAATGGAATATCACTCAGCCATGAAATCAACGTCATAAGGCTAGTAGCAGCATGATGAGTGGATTTGGGTACGATGATTCTAAGTGAAATAAGTCACACAGAAAAAGACACTTATCATAAGATATCACTTATAGAGGGAATGTAAAAACCGCTACCCTTGAACTGAATTACATAACAGGTCAGAGTCACACGTTTAGAAAACACACTAGGGCTGCTTAACGGGAAAGGTGAGGTGGGGTGATGCATAAAACAAGGGTTTCAAATTAGCTCAGATAGCGTTCCATAAACCCAATATGTAATAGACAAGACCTACTCCTTCCTCAGTGAACTGGACTCAACACGCCCTATTCATCGCCCAAGAATATATCTGACTAGTAAGAATCTTAACACCTATGTATTGATATCTCTCTGTAAGTGAGTGAAGTGGGTGAAAAGCGGCATAACCACAGCAGTGAAAAGCAGCTAAACCCCATTATACAAATCAATTACTTTTAAAAACCCGTGAAACAAAGACAGTGAAAGAGAGAGAAATTCTGACAAAATTCGTTCAGGGGCTGTGATGCAACCTGGATTGACCATATGTAGACCCACAGATGGATGAGACATAAGGGTGGACACTCTTGGGGCTGAGAGGTTTGGTGAGGTTGGGTGAGCAAACGCAGACCCTTTAAAGTAATACTGTGTGGTACCCATCCCATGGGTCCCAAATCTCCAGGTTCAAGGGCATCTTCCTACATCGAAAACATGCATGAGAAACCCAGAAGATGGTACACCGTGTGATCGGGAAAGGTTTCTAAAACGCACCTCATTTCTCTTCTCCTTGTGCTCCGGTTCGCCATTCCAGCCGCTATACTAGCAATCTCCCTGCTTGGAGAATCAGCACCTTTAACCTCCTGTTCCGTACAGGTTGCAATTTGTCCTGAGGATGAACGGGAAGAGGGGGAACCAATGAGAGACTAGCTCTAGGTGTTAGGACAGGCACAGGTCACTCTATTTTCCCATCAGGAAGAAGAATTAACCTCAGGGTCAGCTTGCCGCCCGGAGCCAGAATAGGGCCTGAAGCAATCCTGCGCTTTTGCGGCCAGCTCCCAAGAAAGCGAGTTGAAAAATGGAGCTCAGGGGCACTGCAATTCACAAACCTGCAGACTTAGAAATGATAACTCTCGTCCACAAATATATTGAGGGAAGGCAACGAAGAGGATTTGAAAGCAAGGCAGAATTGCAGGAAACAGATTTCAGGAGGTAGATTCGAATCGCCTTTAAAGCACAGGAAAAGCGGCAAAACCTCGACAATGATGCCCTTGGCCAAAAAGGGCGTATGCGTTTTTTCCTGAATATATTCAGGAAAAAACGCATACGCCCTTTTTGGCCAACCAAGCAACCTGGAAAGGCAAATCAGCGCTACAAAGAAGTCTCGCTTCCCATCGGTCAAAAGGGCCAGGCTGAATAAAGTGTCAAAACCAGAAATGCAGGACAGGCCATGGAGAAATGGGAGCCTTGCTACGCTGATGGGCGGGATGTAAATTGCCAACAGCCACTCTGGAGAAGTGTACGGTGTGTCCTGAAAAATCTAAAAAACTCAGCTTAGAGAGCATAGGGCACTTCCACTCATGGGCGTGTAAATTGGGAAAACTAAAAATCAGCAAGACACAGGCACCCCAAAGTTTAGGGCTGCTCTGTTGACAAGAACCTCCACTTTGTGACACCTTAAATATCCCAGGAAAGACAAGAATGGATAAAGAAGTTGTGGTCCTTATGTACAATGGAATATCACTCAGCCATGAAATCAACGTCATAAGGCTAGTAGCAGCATGATGAGTGGATTTGGGTACGACGATTCTAAGTGAAATAAGTCACACAGAAAAAGACACTTATCATAAGATATCACTTATAGAGGGAATGTAAAAACCGCTACCCTTGAACTGAATTACATAACAGGTCAGAGTCACACGTTTAGAAAACACACTAGGGCTGCTTAACGGGAAAGGTGAGGTGGGGTGATGCATAAAACAAGGGTTTCAAATTAGCTCAGATAGCGTTCCATAAACCCAATATGTAATAGACAAGACCTACTCCTTCCTCAGTGAACTGGACTCAACACGCCCTATTCATCGCCCAAGAATATATCTGACTAGTAAGAATCTTAAAACCTATGTATTGATATCTCTCTGTAAGTGAGTGAAGTGGGTGAAAAGCGGCATAACCACAGCAGTGAAAAGCAGCTAAACCCCATTATACAAATCAATTACTTTTAAAAACCCGTGAAACAAAGACAGTGAAAGAGAGAGAAATTCTGACAAAATTCGTTCAGGGGCTGTGATGCAACCTGGATTGACCATATGTAGACCCACAGATGGATGAGACATAAGGGTGGACACTCTTGGGGCTGAGAGGTTTGGTGAGGTTGGGTGAGCAAACGCAGACCCTTTAAAGTAATACTGTGTGGTACCCATCCCATGGGTCCCAAATCTCCAGGTTCAAGGGCATCTTCCTACATCGAAAACATGCATGAGAAACCCAGAAGATGGTACACCGTGTGATCGGGAAAGGTTTCTAAAACGCACCTCATTTCTCTTCTCCTTGTGCTCCGGTTCGCCATTCCAGCCGCTATACTAGCAATCTCCCTGCTTGGAGAATCAGCACCTTTAACCTCCTGTTCCGTACAGGTTGCAATTTGTCCTGAGGATGAACGGGAAGAGGGGGAACCAATGAGAGACTAGCTCTAGGTGTTAGGACAGGCACAGGTCACTCTATTTTCCCATCAGGAAGAAGAATTAACCTCAGGGTCAGCTTGCCGCCCGGAGCCAGAATAGGGCCTGAAGCAATCCTGCGCTTTTGCGGCCAGCTCCCAAGAAAGCGAGTTGAAAAATGGAGCTCAGGGGCACTGCAATTCACAAACCTGCAGACTTAGAAATGATAACTCTCCTCCACAAATATATTGAGGGAAGGCAACGAAGAGGATTTGAAAGCAAGGCAGAATTGCAGGAAACAGATTTCAGGAGGTAGATTCGAATCGCCTTTAAAGCACAGGAAAAGCGGCAAAACCTCGACAATGATGCCCTTGGCCAAAAAGGGCGTATGCGTTTTTTCCTGAATATATTCAGGAAAAAACGCATACGCCCTTTTTGGCCAACCAAGCAACCTGGAAAGGCAAATCAGCGCTACAAAGAAGTCTCGCTTCCCATCGGTCAAAAGGGCCAGGCTGAATAAAGTGTCAAAACCAGAAATGCAGGACAGGCCATGGAGAAATGGGAGCCTTGCTACGCTGATGGGCGGGATGTAAATTGCCAACAGCCACTCTGGAGAAGTGTACGGTGTGTCCTGAAACATCTAAAAAACTCAGCTTAGAGAGCATAGGGCACTTCCACTCATGGGCGTATAAATTGGGAAAACTAAAAATCAGCAAGACACAGGCACCCCAAAGTTTAGGGCTGCTCTGTTGACAAGAACCTCCACTTTGTGACACCTTAAATATCCCAGGAAAGACAAGAATGGATAAAGAAGTTGTGGTCCTTATGTACAATGGAATATCACTCAGCCATGAAATCAACGTCATAAGGCTAGTAGCAGCATGATGAGTGGATTTGGGTACGACGATTCTAAGTGAAATAAGTCTAACAGAAAAAGACACTTATCATAAGATATCACTTATAGAGGGAATGTAAAAACCGCTACCCTTGAACTGAATTACATAACAGGTCAGAGTCACACGTTTAGAAAACACACTAGGGCTGCTTAACGGGAAAGGTGAGGTGGGGTGATGCATAAAACAAGGGTTTCAAATTAGCTCAGATAGCGTTCCATAAACCCAATATGTAATAGACAAGACCTACTCCTTCCTCAGTGAACTGGACTCAACACGCCCTATTCATCGCCCAAGAATATATCTGACTAGTAAGAATCTTAAAACCTATGTATTGATATCTCTCTGTAAGTGAGTCAAGTGGGTGAAAAGCGGCATAAGCACAGTAGTGAAAAGCAGCTAAACCCCATTATACAAATCAATTACTTTTAAAAACCCGTGAAACAAAGACAGTGAAAGAGAGAGAAATTCTGACAAAATTCGTTCAGGGGCTGTGATGCAACCTGGATTGACCATATGTAGATCCACAGATGGATGAGACATAAGGGTGGACACTCTCGGGGCTGAGAGGTTTGGTGAGGTTGGGTGAGCAAACGCAGACCCTTTAAAGTAATACTGTGTGGTACCCATCCCATGGGTCCCAAATCTCCAGGTTCAAGGGCATCTTCCTACATCGAAAACATGCATGAGAAACCCAGAAGATGGTACACCGTGTGATCGGGAAAGGTTTCTAAAATGCACCTCATTTCTCATCTCCTTGTGCTCCGGTTCGCCATTCCAGCCGCTATACTAGCAATCTCCCTGCTTGGAGAATCAGCACCTTTAACCTCCTGTTCCGTACAGGTTGCAATTTGTCCTGAGGATGAACGGGAAGAGGGGGAACCAATGAGAGACTAGCTCTAGGTGTTGGGACAGGCACAGGTCACTCTATTTTCCCATCAGGAAGAAGAATTAACCACAGGCTCAGCCTGCCGCCCGAAGCCAGAATAGGGCCTGAAGCAATCCTGCGCTTTTGCGGCCAGCTCCCAAGAAAGCGAGTTGAAAAATGGAGCTCAGGGGCACTGCAATTCACAAACCTGCAGACTTAGAAATGATAACTCTCCTCCACAAATATATTGAGGGAAGGCAACGAAGAGGATTTGAAAGCAAGGCAGAATTGCAGGAAACAGATTTCAGGAGGTAGATTCGAATCGCCTTTAAAGCACAGGAAAAGCGGCAAAACCTCGACAATGATGCCCTTGGCCAAAAAGGGCGTATGCGTTTTTTCCTGAATATATTCAGGAAAAAACGCATACGCCCTTTTTGGCCAACCAAGCAACCTGGAAAGGCAAATCAGCGCTACAAAGAAGTCTCGCTTCCCATCGGTCAAAAGGGCCAGGCTGAATAAAGTGTCAAAACCAGAAATGCAGGACAGGCCATGGAGAAATGGGAGCCTTGCTACGCTGATGGGCGGGATGTAAATTGCCAACAGCCACTCTGGAGAAGTGTACGGTGTGTCCTGAAACATCTAAAAAACTCAGCTTAGAGAGCATAGGGCACTTCCACTCATGGGCGTGTAAATTGGGAAAACTAAAAATCAGCAAGACACAGGCACCCCAAAGTTTAGGGCTGCTCTGTTGACAAGAACCTCCACTTTGTGACACCTTAAATATCCCAGGAAAGACAAGAATGGATAAAGAAGTTGTGGTCCTTATGTACAATGGAATATCACTCAGCCATGAAATCAACGTCATAAGGCTAGTAGCAGCATGATGAGTGGATTTGGGTACGACGATTCTAAGTGAAATAAGTCACACAGAAAAAGACACTTATCATAAGATATCACTTATAGAGGGAATGTAAAAACCGTTACCCTTGAACTGAATTACATAACAGGTCAGAGTCACACGTTTAGAAAACACACTAGGGCTGCTTAACGGGAAAGGTGAGGTGGGGTGATGCATAAAACAAGGGTTTCAAATTAGCTCAGATAGCGTTCCATAAACCCAATATGTAATAGACAAGACCTACTCCTTCCTCAGTGAACTGGACTCAACACGCCCTATTCATCGCCCAAGAATATATCTGACTAGTAAGAATCTTAAAACCTATGTATTGATATCTCTCTGTAAGTGAGTGAAGTGGGTGAAAAGCGGCATAACCACAGCAGTGAAAAGCAGCTAAACCCCATTATACAAATCAATTACTTTTAAAAACCCGTGAAACAAAGACAGTGAAAGAGAGAGAAATTCTGACAAAATTCGTTCAGGGGCTGTGATGCAACCTGGATTGACCATATGTAGACCCACAGATGGATGAGACATAAGGGTGGACACTCTTGGGGCTGAGAGGTTTGGTGAGGTTGGGTGAGCAAACGCAGACCCTTTAAAGTAATACTGTGTGGTACCCATCCCATGGGTCCCAAATCTCCAGGTTCAAGGGCATCTTCCTACATCGAAAACATGCATGAGAAACCCAGAAGATGGTACACCGTGTGATCGGGAAAGGTTTCTAAAACGCACCTCATTTCTCTTCTCCTTGTGCTCCGGTTCGCCATTCCAGCCGCTATACTAGCAATCTCCCTGCTTGGAGAATCAGCACCTTTAACCTCCTGTTCCGTACAGGTTGCAATTTGTCCTGAGGATGAACGGGAAGAGGGGGAACCAATGAGAGACTAGCTCTAGGTGTTAGGACAGGCACAGGTCACTCTATTTTCCCATCAGGAAGAAGAATTAACCTCAGGGTCAGCTTGCCGCCCGGAGCCAGAATAGGGCCTGAAGCAATCCTGCGCTTTTGCGGCCAGCTCCCAAGAAAGCGAGTTGAAAAATGGAGCTCAGGGGCACTGCAATTCACAAACCTGCAGACTTAGAAATGATAACTCTCGTCCACAAATATATTGAGGGAAGGCAACGAAGAGGATTTGAAAGCAAGGCAGAATTGCAGGAAACAGATTTCAGGAGGTAGATTCGAATCGCCTTTAAAGCACAGGAAAAGCGGCAAAACCTCGACAATGATGCCCTTGGCCAAAAAGGGCGTATGCGTTTTTTCCTGAATATATTCAGGAAAAAACGCATACGCCCTTTTTGGCCAACCAAGCAACCTGGAAAGGCAAATCAGCGCTACAAAGAAGTCTCGCTTCCCATCGGTCAAAAGGGCCAGGCTGAATAAAGTGTCAAAACCAGAAATGCAGGACAGGCCATGGAGAAATGGGAGCCTTGCTACGCTGATGGGCGGGATGTAAATTGCCAACAGCCACTCTGGAGAAGTGTACGGTGTGTCCTGAAACATCTAAAAAACTCAGCTTAGAGAGCATAGGGCACTTCCACTCATGGGCGTATAAATTGGGAAAACTAAAAATCAGCAAGACACAGGCACCCCAAAGTTTAGGGCTGCTCTGTTGACAAGAACCTCCACTTTGTGACACCTTAAATATCCCAGGAAAGACAAGAATGGATAAAGAAGTTGTGGTCCTTATGTACAATGGAATATCACTCAGCCATGAAATCAACGTCATAAGGCTAGTAGCAGCATGATGAGTGGATTTGGGTACGACGATTCTAAGTGAAATAAGTCTAACAGAAAAAGACACTTATCATAAGATATCACTTATAGAGGGAATGTAAAAACCGCTACCCTTGAACTGAATTACATAACAGGTCAGAGTCACACGTTTAGAAAACACACTAGGGCTGCTTAACGGGAAAGGTGAGGTGGGGTGATGCATAAAACAAGGGTTTCAAATTAGCTCAGATAGCGTTCCATAAACCCAATATGTAATAGACAAGACCTACTCCTTCCTCAGTGAACTGGACTCAACACGCCCTATTCATCGCCCAAGAATATATCTGACTAGTAAGAATCTTAAAACCTATGTATTGATATCTCTCTGTAAGTGAGTCAAGTGGGTGAAAAGCGGCATAAACACAGCAGTGAAAAGCAGCTAAACCCCATTATACAAATCAATTACTTTTAAAAACCCGTGAAACAAAGACAGTGAAAGAGAGAGAAATTCTGACAAAATTCGTTCAGGGGCTGTGATGCAACCTGGATTGACCATATGTAGACCCACAGATGGATGAGACATAAGGGTGGACACTCTTGGGGCTGAGAGGTTTGGTGAGGTTGGGTGAGCAAACGCAGACCCTTTAAAGTAATACTGTGTGGTACCCATCCCATGGGTCCCAAATCTCCAGGTTCAAGGGCATCTTCCTACATCGAAAACATGCATGAGAAACCCAGAAGATGGTACACCGTGTAATCGGGAAAGGTTTCTAAAATGCACCTCATTTCTCATCTCCTTGTGCTCCGGTTCGCCATTCCAGCCGCTATACTAGCAATCTCCCTGCTTGGAGAATCAGCACCTTTAACCTCCTGTTCCGTACAGGTTGCAATTTGTCCTGAGGATGAACGGGAAGAGGGGGAACCAATGAGAGACTAGCTCTAGGTGTTGGGACAGGCACAGGTCACTCTATTTTCCCATCAGGAAGAAGAATTAACCACAGGCTCAGCCTGCCGCCCGAAGCCAGAATAGGGCCTGAAGCAATCCTGCGCTTTTGCGGCCAGCTCCCAAGAAAGCGAGTTGAAAAATGGAGCTCAGGGGCACTGCAATTCACAAACCTGCAGACTTAGAAATGATAACTCTCCTCCACAAATATATTGAGGGAAGGCAACGAAGAGGATTTGAAAGCAAGGCAGAATTGCAGGAAACAGATTTCAGGAGGTAGATTCGAATCGCCTTTAAAGCACAGGAAAAGCGGCAAAACCTCGACAATGATGCCCTTGGCCAAAAAGGGCGTATGCGTTTTTTCCTGAATATATTCAGGAAAAAACGCATACGCCCTTTTTGGCCAACCAAGCAATCTGGAAAGGCAAATCAGCGCTACAAAGAAGTCTCGCTTCCCATCGGTCAAAAGGGCCAGGCTGAATAAAGTGTCAAAACCAGAAATGCAGGACAGGCCATGGAGAAATGGGAGCCTTGCTACGCTGATGGGCGGGATGTAAATTGCCAACAGCCACTCTGGAGAAGTGTACGGTGTGTCCTGAAAAATCTAAAAAACTCAGCTTAGAGAGCATAGGGCACTTCCACTCATGGGCGTGTAAATTGGGAAAACTAAAAATCAGCAAGACACAGGCACCCCAAAGTTTAGGGCTGCTCTGTTGACAAGAACCTCCACTTTGTGACACCTTAAATATCCCAGGAAAGACAAGAATGGATAAAGAAGTTGTGGTCCTTATGTACAATGGAATATCACTCAGCCATGAAATCAACGTCATAAGGCTAGTAGCAGCATGATGAGTGGATTTGGGTACGACGATTCTAAGTGAAATAAGTCACACAGAAAAAGACACTTATCATAAGATATCACTTATAGAGGGAATGTAAAAACCGCTACCCTTGAACTGAATTACATAACAGGTCAGAGTCACACGTTTAGAAAACACACTAGGGCTGCTTAACGGGAAAGGTGAGGTGGGGTGATGCATAAAACAAGGGTTTCAAATTAGCTCAGATAGCGTTCCATAAACCCAATATGTAATAGACAAGACCTACTCCTTCCTCAGTGAACTGGACTCAACACGCCCTATTCATCGCCCAAGAATATATCTGACTAGTAAGAATCTTAAAACCTATGTATTGATATCTCTCTGTAAGTGAGTGAAGTGGGTGAAAAGCGGCATAACCACAGCAGTGAAAAGCAGCTAAACCCCATTATACAAATCAATTACTTTTAAAAACCCGTGAAACAAAGACAGTGAAAGAGAGAGAAATTCTGACAAAATTCGTTCAGGGGCTGTGATGCAACCTGGATTGACCATATGTAGACCCACAGATGGATGAGACATAAGGGTGGACACTCTTGGGGCTGAGAGGTTTGGTGAGGTTGGGTGAGCAAACGCAGACCCTTTAAAGTAATACTGTGTGGTACCCATCCCATGGGTCCCAAATCTCCAGGTTCAAGGGCATCTTCCTACATCGAAAACATGCATGAGAAACCCAGAAGATGGTACACCGTGTGATCGGGAAAGGTTTCTAAAACGCACCTCATTTCTCTTCTCCTTGTGCTCCGGTTCGCCATTCCAGCCGCTATACTAGCAATCTCCCTGCTTGGAGAATCAGCACCTTTAACCTCCTGTTCCGTACAGGTTGCAATTTGTCCTGAGGATGAACGGGAAGAGGGGGAACCAATGAGAGACTAGCTCTAGGTGTTAGGACAGGCACAGGTCACTCTATTTTCCCATCAGGAAGAAGAATTAACCTCAGGGTCAGCTTGCCGCCCGGAGCCAGAATAGGGCCTGAAGCAATCCTGCGCTTTTGCGGCCAGCTCCCAAGAAAGCGAGTTGAAAAATGGAGCTCAGGGGCACTGCAATTCACAAACCTGCAGACTTAGAAATGATAACTCTCCTCCACAAATATATTGAGGGAAGGCAACGAAGAGGATTTGAAAGCAAGGCAGAATTGCAGGAAACAGATTTCAGGAGGTAGATTCGAATCGCCTTTAAAGCACAGGAAAAGCGGCAAAACCTCGACAATGATGCCCTTGGCCAAAAAGGGCGTATGCGTTTTTTCCTGAATATATTCAGGAAAAAACGCATACGCCCTTTTTGGCCAACCAAGCAACCTGGAAAGGCAAATCAGCGCTACAAAGAAGTCTCGCTTCCCATCGGTCAAAAGGGCCAGGCTGAATAAAGTGTCAAAACCAGAAATGCAGGACAGGCCATGGAGAAATGGGAGCCTTGCTACGCTGATGGGCGGGATGTAAATTGCCAACAGCCACTCTGGAGAAGTGTACGGTGTGTCCTGAAACATCTAAAAAACTCAGCTTAGAGAGCATAGGGCACTTCCACTCATGGGCGTATAAATTGGGAAAACTAAAAATCAGCAAGACACAGGCACCCCAAAGTTTAGGGCTGCTCTGTTGACAAGAACCTCCACTTTGTGACACCTTAAATATCCCAGGAAAGACAAGAATGGATAAAGAAGTTGTGGTCCTTATGTACAATGGAATATCACTCACCCATGAAATCAACGTCATAAGGCTAGTAGCAGCATGGTGAGTGGATTTGGGTACGACGATTCTAAGTGAAATAAGTCTAACAGAAAAAGACACTTATCATAAGATATCACTTATAGAGGGAATGTAAAAACCGCTACCCTTGAACTGAATTACATAACAGGTCAGAGTCACACGTTTAGAAAACACACTAGGGCTGCTTAACGGGAAAGGTGAGGTGGGGTGATGCATAAAACAAGGGTTTCAAATTAGCTCAGATAGCGTTCCATAAACCCAATATGTAATAGACAAGACCTACTCCTTCCTCAGTGAACTGGACTCAACACGCCCTATTCATCGCCCAAGAATATATCTGACTAGTAAGAATCTTAAAACCTATGTATTGATATCTCTCTGTAAGTGAGTCAAGTGGGTGAAAAGTGGCATAAACACAGCAGTGAAAAGCAGCTAAACCCCATTATACAAATCAATTACTTTTAAAAACCCGTGAAACAAAGACAGTGAAAGAGAGAGAAATTCTGACAAAATTCGTTCAGGGGCTGTGATGCAACCTGGATTGACCATATGTAGACCCACAGATGGATGAGACATAAGGGTGGACACTCTTGGGGCTGAGAGGTTTGGTGAGGTTGGGTGAGCAAACGCAGACCCTTTAAAGTAATACTGTGTGGTACCCATCCCATGGGTCCCAAATCTCCAGGTTCAAGGGCATCTTCCTACATCGAAAACATGCATGAGAAACCCAGAAGATGGTACACCGTGTGATCGGGAAAGGTTTCTAAAACGCACCTCATTTCTCATCTCCTTGTGCTCCGGTTCGCCATTCCAGCCGCTATACTAGCAATCTCCCTGCTTGGAGAATCAGCACCTTTAACCTCCTGTTCCGTACAGGTTGCAATTTGTCCTGAGGATGAACGGGAAGAGGGGGAACCAATGAGAGACTAGCTCTAGGTGTTGGGACAGGCACAGGTCACTCTATTTTCCCATCAGGAAGAAGAATTAACCACAGGCTCAGCCTGCCGCCCGAAGCCAGAATAGGGCCTGAAGCAAACCTGCGCTTTTGCGGCCAGCTCCCAAGAAAGCGAGTTGAAAAATGGAGCTCAGGGGCACTGCAATTCACAAACCTGCAGACTTAGAAATGATAACTCTCCTCCACAAATATATTGAGGGAAGGCAACGAAGAGGATTTGAAAGCAAGGCAGAATTGCAGGAAACAGATTTCAGGAGGTAGATTCGAATCGCCTTTAAAGCACAGGAAAAGCGGCAAAACCTCGACAATGATGCCCTTGGCCAAAAAGGGCGTATGCGTTTTTTCCTGAATATATTCAGGAAAAAACGCATACGCCCTTTTTGGCCAACCAAGCAACCTGGAAAGGCAAATCAGCGCTACAAAGAAGTCTCGCTTCCCATCGGTCAAAAGGGCCAGGCTGAATAAAGTGTCAAAACCAGAAATGCAGGACAGGCCATGGAGAAATGGGAGCCTTGCTACGCTGATGGGCGGGATGTAAATTGCCAACAGCCACTCTGGAGAAGTGTACGGTGTGTCCTGAAACATCTAAAAAACTCAGCTTAGAGAGCATAGGGCACTTCCACTCATGGGCGTGTAAATTGGGAAAACTAAAAATCAGCAAGACACAGGCACCCCAAAGTTTAGGGCTGCTCTGTTGACAAGAACCTCCACTTTGTCACACCTTAAATATCCCAGGAAAGACAAGAATGGATAAAGAAGTTGTGGTCCTTATGTACAATGGAATATCACTCAGCCATGAAATCAACGTCATAAGGCTAGTAGCAGCATGATGAGTGGATTTGGGTACGACGATTCTAAGTGAAATAAGTCACACAGAAAAAGACACTTATCATAAGATATCACTTATAGAGGGAATGTAAAAACCGCTACCCTTGAACTGAATTACATAACAGGTCAGAGTCACACGTTTAGAAAACACACTAGGGCTGCTTAACGGGAAAGGTGAGGTGGGGTGATGCATAAAACAAGGGTTTCAAATTAGCTCAGATAGCGTTCCATAAACCCAATATGTAATAGACAAGACCTACTCCTTCCTCAGTGAACTGGACTCAACACGCCCTATTCATCGCCCAAGAATATATCTGACTAGTAAGAATCTTAAAACCTATGTATTGATATCTCTCTGTAAGTGAGTGAAGTGGGTGAAAAGCGGCATAACCACAGCAGTGAAAAGCAGCTAAACCCCATTATACAAATCAATTACTTTTAAAAACCCGTGAAACAAAGACAGTGAAAGAGAGAGAAATTCTGACAAAATTCGTTCAGGGGCTGTGATGCAACCTGGATTGACCATATGTAGACCCACAGATGGATGAGACATAAGGGTGGACACTCTTGGGGCTGAGAGGTTTGGTGAGGTTGGGTGAGCAAACGCAGACCCTTTAAAGTAATACTGTGTGGTACCCATCCCATGGGTCCCAAATCTCCAGGTTCAAGGGCATCTTCCTACATCGAAAACATGCATGAGAAACCCAGAAGATGGTACACCGTGTGATCGGGAAAGGTTTCTAAAACGCACCTCATTTCTCTTCTCCTTGTGCTCCGGTTCGCCATTCCAGCCGCTATACTAGCAATCTCCCTGCCTGGAGAATCAGCACCTTTAACCTCCTGTTCCGTACAGGTTGCAATTTGTCCTGAGGATGAACGGGAAGAGGGGGAACCAATGAGAGACTAGCTCTAGGTGTTGGGACAGGCACAGGTCACTCTATTTTCCCATCAGGAAGAAGAATTAACCACAGGCTCAGCCTGCCGCCCGAAGCCAGAATAGGGCCTGAAGCAAACCTGCGCTTTTGTGGCCAGCTCCCAAGAAAGCGAGTTGAAAAATGGAGCTCAGGGGCACTGCAATTCACAAACCTGCAGACTTAGAAATGATAACTCTCGTCCACAAATATATTGAGGGAAGGCAACGAAGAGGATTTGAAAGCAAGGCAGAATTGCAGGAATCAGATTTCAGGAGGTAGATTCGAATCGCCTTTAAAGCACAGGAAAAGCGGCAAAACCTCGACAATGATGCCCTTGGCCAAAAAGGGCGTATGCGTTTTTTCCTGAATATATTCAGGGAAAAAACGCATACGCCCTTTTTGGCCAACCAAGCAACCTGGAAAGGCAAATCAGCGCTACAAAGAAGTCTCGCTTCCCATCGGTCAAAAGGGCCAGGCTGAATAAAGTGTCAAAACCAGAAATGCAGGACAGGCCATGGAGAAATGGGAGCCTTGCTACGCTGATGGGCGGGATGTAAATTGCCAACAGCCACTCTGGAGAAGTGTACGGTGTGTCCTGAAACATCTAAAAAACTCAGCTTAGAGAGCATAGGGCACTTCCACTCATGGGCGTGTAAATTGGGAAAACTAAAAATCAGCAAGACACAGGCACCCCAAAGTTTAGGGCTGCTCTGTTGACAAGAACCTCCACTTTGTGACACCTTAAATATCCCAGGAAAGACAAGAATGGACAAAGAAGTTGTGGTCCTTATGTACAATGGAATATCACTCAGCCATGAAATCAACGTCATAAGGCTAGTAGCAGCATGATGAGTGGATTTGGGTACGACGATTCTAAGTGAAATAAGTCACACAGAAAAAGACACTTATCATAGATATCACTTATAGAGGGAATGTAAAAACCGCTACCCTTGAACTGAATTACATAACAGGTCAGAGTCACACGTTTAGAAAACACACTAGGGCTGCTTAACGGGAAAGGTGAGGTGGGGTGATGCATAAAACAAGGGTTTCAAATTAGCTCAGATAGCGTTCCATAAACCCAATATGTAATAGACAAGACCTACTCCTTCCTCAGTGAACTGGACTCAACACGCCCTATTCATCGCCCAAGAATATATCTGACTAGTAAGAATCTTAAAACCTATGTATTGATATCTCTCTGTAAGTGAGTGAAGTGGGTGAAAAGCGGCATAACCACAGCAGTGAAAAGCAGCTAAACCCCATTATACAAATCAATTACTTTTAAAAACCCGTGAAACAAAGACAGTGAAAGAGAGAGAAATTCTGACAAAATTCGTTCAGGGGCTGTGATGCAACCTGGATTGACCATATGTAGACCCACAGATGGATGAGACATAAGGGTGGACACTCTTGGGGCTGAGAGGTTTGGTGAGGTTGGGTGAGCAAACGCAGACCCTTTAAAGTAATACTGCGTGGTACCCATCCCATGGGTCCCAAATCTCCAGGTTCAAGGGCATCTTCCTACATCGAAAACATGCATGAGAAACCCAGAAGATGGTACACCGTGTGATCGGGAAAGGTTTCTAAAACGCACCTCATTTCTCATCTCCTTGTGCTCCGGTTCGCCATTCCAGCCGCTATACTAGCAATCTCCCTGCTTGGAGAATCAGCACCTTAAACTCCTGTTCCAAACAGGTTGCAATTTGTCCTGAGGATGAACGGGAAGAGGGGGAACCAATGAGAGACTAGCTCTAGGTGTTGGGACAGGCACAGGTCACTCTATTTTCCCATCAGGAAGAAGAATTAACCTCAGGCTCAGCTTGCCGCCCGGAGCCAGAATAGGGCCTGAAGCCATCATGCGCTTTTGCGGCCAGCTCCCAAGAAAGCGAGTTGAAAAATGGAGCTCAGGGGCACTGCAATTCACAAACCTGCAGACTTAGAAATGATAACTCTCGTCCACAAATATATTGAGGGAAGGCAACGAAGAGGATTTGAAATCAAGGCAGAATTGCAGGAATCAGATTTCAGGAGGTAGATTCGAATCGCCTTTAAAGCACAGGAAAAGCGGCAAAACCTCGACAATGATGCCCTTGGCCCAAAAGGGCGTATGCGTTTTTTCCTGAATATATTCAGGAAAAAACGCATACGCCCTTTTTGGCCAACCAAGCAACCTGGAAAGGCAAATCAGCGCTACAAAGAAGTCTCGCTTCCCATCGGTCAAAAGGGCCAGGCTGAATAAAGTGTCAAAACCAGAAATGCAGGACAGGCCATGGAGAAATGGGAGCCTTGCTACGCTGATGGGCGGGATGTAAATTGCCAACAGCCACTCTGGAGAAGTGTACGGTGTGTCCTGAAACATCTAAAAAACTCAGCTTAGAGAGCATAGGGCACTTCCACTCATGGGCGTGTAAATTGGGAAAACTAAAAATCAGCAAGACACAGGCACCCCAAAGTTTAGGGCTGCTCTGTTGACAAGAACCTCCACTTTGTGACACCTTAAATATCCCAGGAAAGACAAGAATGGACAAAGAAGTTGTGGTCCTTATGTACAATGGAATATCACTCAGCCATGAAATCAACGTCATAAGGCTAGTAGCAGCATGATGAGTGGATTTGGGTACGACGATTCTAAGTGAAATAAGTCACACAGAAAAAGACACTTATCATAGATATCACTTATAGAGGGAATGTAAAAACCGCTACCCTTGAACTGAATTACATAACAGGTCAGAGTCACACGTTTAGAAAACACACTAGGGCTGCTTAACGGGAAAGGTGAGGTGGGGTGATGCATAAAACAAGGGTTTCAAATTAGCTCAGATAGCGTTCCATAAACCCAATATGTAATAGACAAGACCTACTCCTTCCTCAGTGAACTGGACTCAACACGCCCTATTCATCGCCCAAGAATATATCTGACTAGTAAGAATCTTAAAACCTATGTATTGATATCTCTCTGTAAGTGAGTGAAGTGGGTGAAAAGCGGCATAACCACAGCAGTGAAAAGCAGCTAAACCCCATTATACAAATCAATTACTTTTAAAAACCCGTGAAACAAAGACAGTGAAAGAGAGAGAAATTCTGACAAAATTCGTTCAGGGGCTGTGATGCAACCTGGATTGACCATATGTAGACCCACAGATGGATGAGACATAAGGGTGGACACTCTTGGGGCTGAGAGGTTTGGTGAGGTTGGGTGAGCAAACGCAGACCCTTTAAAGTAATACTGTGTGGTACCCATCCCATGGGTCCCAAATCTCCAGGTTCAAGGGCATCTTCCTACATCGAAAACATGCATGAGAAACCCAGAAGATGGTACACCGTGTGATCGGGAAAGGTTTCTAAAACGCACCTCATTTCTCATCTCCTTGTGCTCCGGTTCGCCATTCCAGCCGCTATACTAGCAATCTCCCTGCTTGGAGAATCAGCACCTTTAACCTCCTGTTCCGTACAGGTTGCAATTTGTCCTGAGGATGAACGGGAAGAGGGGGAACCAATGAGAGACTAGCTCTAGGTGTTGGGACAGGCACAGGTCACTCTATTTTCCCATCAGGAAGAAGAATTAACCACAGGCTCAGCCTGCCGCCCGAAGCCAGAATAGGGCCTGAAGCAAACCTGCGCTTTTGCGGCCAGCTCCCAAGAAAGCGAGTTGAAAAATGGAGCTCAGGGGCACTGCAATTCACAAACCTGCAGACTTAGAAATGATAACTCTCGTCCACAAATATATTGAGGGAAGGCAACGAAGAGGATTTGAAAGCAAGGCAGAATTGCAGGAATCAGATTTCAGGAGGTAGATTCGAATCGCCTTTAAAGCACAGGAAAAGCGGCAAAACCTCGACAATGATGCCCTTGGCCAAAAAGGGCGTATGCGTTTTTTCCTGAATATATTCAGGAAAAAACGCATACGCCCTTTTTGGCCAACCAAGCAACCTGGAAAGGCAAATCAGCGCTACAAAGAAGTCTCGCTTCCCATCGGTCAAAAGGGCCAGGCTGAATAAAGTGTCAAAACCAGAAATGCAGGACAGGCCATGGAGAAATGGGAGCCTTGCTACGCTGATGGGCGGGATGTAAATTGCCAACAGCCACTCTGGAGAAGTGTACGGTGTGTCCTGAAACATCTAAAAAACTCAGCTTAGAGAGCATAGGGCACTTCCACTCATGGGCGTGTAAATTGGGAAAACTAAAAATCAGCAAGACACAGGCACCCCAAAGTTTAGGGCTGCTCTGTTGACAAGAACCTCCACTTTGTGACACCTTAAATATCCCAGGAAAGACAAGAATGGACAAAGAAGTTGTGGTCCTTATGTACAATGGAATATCACTCAGCCATGAAATCAACGTCATAAGGCTAGTAGCAGCATGATGAGTGGATTTGGGTACGACGATTCTAAGTGAAATAAGTCACACAGAAAAAGACACTTATCATAGATATCACTTATAGAGGGAATGTAAAAACCGCTACCCTTGAACTGAATTACATAACAGGTCAGAGTCACACGTTTAGAAAACACACTAGGGCTGCTTAACGGGAAAGGTGAGGTGGGGTGATGCATAAAACAAGGGTTTCAAATTAGCTCAGATAGCGTTCCATAAACCCAATATGTAATAGACAAGACCTACTCCTTCCTCAGTGAACTGGACTCAACACGCCCTATTCATCGCCCAAGAATATATCTGACTAGTAAGAATCTTAAAACCTATGTATTGATATCTCTCTGTAAGTGAGTGAAGTGGGTGAAAAGCGGCATAACCACAGCAGTGAAAAGCAGCTAAACCCCATTATACAAATCAATTACTTTTAAAAACCCGTGAAACAAAGACAGTGAAAGAGAGAGAAATTCTGACAAAATTCGTTCAGGGGCTGTGATGCAACCTGGATTGACCATATGTAGACCCACAGATGGATGAGACATAAGGGTGGACACTCTTGGGGCTGAGAGGTTTGGTGAGGTTGGGTGAGCAAACGCAGACCCTTTAAAGTAATACTGTGTGGTACCCATCCCATGGGTCCCAAATCTCCAGGTTCAAGGGCATCTTCCTACATCGAAAACATGCATGAGAAACCCAGAAGATGGTACACCGTGTGATCGGGAAAGGTTTCTAAAACGCACCTCATTTCTCATCTCCTTGTGCTCCGGTTCGCCATTCCAGCCGCTATACTAGCAATCTCCCTGCTTGGAGAATCAGCACCTTTAACCTCCTGTTCCGTACAGGTTGCAATTTGTCCTGAGGATGAACGGGAAGAGGGGGAACCAATGAGAGACTAGCTCTAGGTGTTGGGACAGGCACAGGTCACTCTATTTTCCCATCAGGAAGAAGAATTAACCACAGGCTCAGCCTGCCGCCCGAAGCCAGAATAGGGCCTGAAGCAAACCTGCGCTTTTGCGGCCAGCTCCCAAGAAAGCGAGTTGAAAAATGGAGCTCAGGGGCACTGCAATTCACAAACCTGCAGACTTAGAAATGATAACTCTCGTCCACAAATATATTGAGGGAAGGCAACGAAGAGGATTTGAAAGCAAGGCAGAATTGCAGGAATCAGATTTCAGGAGGTAGATTCGAATCGCCTTTAAAGCACAGGAAAAGCGGCAAAACCTCGACAATGATGCCCTTGGCCAAAAAGGGCATATGCGTTTTTTCCTGAATATATTCAGGAAAAAACGCATACGCCCTTTTTGGCCAACCAAGCAACCTGGAAAGGCAAATCAGCGCTACAAAGAAGTCTCGCTTCCCATCGGTCAAAAGGGCCAGGCTGAATAAAGTGTCAAAACCAGAAATGCAGGACAGGCCATGGAGAAATGGGAGCCTTGCTACGCTGATGGGCGGGATGTAAATTGCCAACAGCCACTCTGGAGAAGTGTACGGTGTGTCCTGAAACATCTAAAAAACTCAGCTTAGAGAGCATAGGGCACTTCCACTCATGGGCGTGTAAATTGGGAAAACTAAAAATCAGCAAGACACAGGCACCCCAAAGTTTAGGGCTGCTCTGTTGACAAGAACCTCCACTTTGTGACACCTTAAATATCCCAGGAAAGACAAGAATGGACAAAGAAGTTGTGGTCCTTATGTACAATGGAATATCACTCAGCCATGAAATCAACGTCATAAGGCTAGTAGCAGCATGATGAGTGGATTTGGGTACGACGATTCTAAGTGAAATAAGTCACACAGAAAAAGACACTTATCATAGATATCACTTATAGAGGGAATGTAAAAACCGCTACCCTTGAACTGAATTACATAACAGGTCAGAGTCACACGTTTAGAAAACACACTAGGGCTGCTTAACGGGAAAGGTGAGGTGGGGTGATGCATAAAACAAGGGTTTCAAATTAGCTCAGATAGCGTTCCATAAACCCAATATGTAATAGACAAGACCTACTCCTTCCTCAGTGAACTGGACTCAACACGCCCTATTCATCGCCCAAGAATATATCTGACTAGTAAGAATCTTAAAACCTATGTATTGATATCTCTCTGTAAGTGAGTGAAGTGGGTGAAAAGCGGCATAACCACAGCAGTGAAAAGCAGCTAAACCCCATTATACAAATCAATTACTTTTAAAAACCCGTGAAACAAAGACAGTGAAAGAGAGAGAAATTCTGACAAAATTCGTTCAGGGGCTGTGATGCAACCTGGATTGACCATATGTAGACCCACAGATGGATGAGACATAAGGGTGGACACTCTTGGGGCTGAGAGGTTTGGTGAGGTTGGGTGAGCAAACGCAGACCCTTTAAAGTAATACTGTGTGGTACCCATCCCATGGGTCCCAAATCTCCAGGTTCAAGGGCATCTTCCTACATCGAAAACATGCATGAGAAACCCAGAAGATGGTACACCGTGTGATCGGGAAAGGTTTCTAAAACGCACCTCATTTCTCATCTCCTTGTGCTCCGGTTCGCCATTCCAGCCGCTATACTAGCAATCTCCCTGCTTGGAGAATCAGCACCTTTAACCTCCTGTTCCGTACAGGTTGCAATTTGTCCTGAGGATGAACGGGAAGAGGGGGAACCAATGAGAGACTAGCTCTAGGTGTTGGGACAGGCACAGGTCACTCTATTTTCCCATCAGGAAGAAGAATTAACCTCAGGCTCAGCTTGCCGCCCGGAGCCAGAATAGGGCCTGAAGCAATCCTGCGCTTTTGCGGCCAGCTCCCAAGAAAGCGAGTTGAAAAATGGAGCTCAGGGGCACTGCAATTCACAAACCTGCAGACTTAGAAATGATAACTCTCGTCCACAAATATATTGAGGGAAGGCAACGAAGAGGATTTGAAAGCAAGGCAGAATTGCAGGAATCAGATTTCAGGAGGTAGATTCGAATCGCCTTTAAAGCACAGGAAAAGCGGCAAAACCTCGACAATGATGCCCTTGGCCAAAAAGGGCGTATGCGTTTTTTCCTGAATATATTCAGGAAAAAACGCATACGCCCTTTTTGGCCAACCAAGCAACCTGGAAAGGCAAATCAGCGCTACAAAGAAGTCTCGCTTCCCATCGGTCAAAAGGGCCAGGCTGAATAAAGTGTCAAAACTAGAAATGCAGGACAGGCCATGGAGAAATGGGAGCCTTGCTACGCTGATGGGCGGGATGTAAATTGCCAACAGCCACTCTGGAGAAGTGTACGGTGTGTCCTGAAACATCTAAAAAACTCAGCTTAGAGAGCATAGGGCACTTCCACTCATGGGCGTGTAAATTGGGAAAACTAAAAATCAGCAAGACACAGGCACCCCAAAGTTTAGGGCTGCTCTGTTGACAAGAACCTCCACTTTGTGACACCTTAAATATCCCAGGAAAGACAAGAATGGACAAAGAAGTTGTGGTCCTTATGTACAATGGAATATCACTCAGCCATGAAATCAACGTCATAAGGCTAGTAGCAGCATGATGAGTGGATTTGGGTACGACGATTCTAAGTGAAATAAGTCACACAGAAAAAGACACTTATCATAGATATCACTTATAGAGGGAATGTAAAAACCGCTACCCTTGAACTGAATTACATAACAGGTCAGAGTCACACGTTTAGAAAACACACTAGGGCTGCTTAACGGGAAAGGTGAGGTGGGGTGATGCATAAAACAAGGGTTTCAAATTAGCTCAGATAGCGTTCCATAAACCCAATATGTAATAGACAAGACCTACTCCTTCCTCAGTGAACTGGACTCAACACGCCCTATTCATCGCCCAAGAATATATCTGACTAGTAAGAATCTTAAAACCTATGTATTGATATCTCTCTGTAAGTGAGTGAAGTGGGTGAAAAGCGGCATAACCACAGCAGTGAAAAGCAGCTAAACCCCATTATACAAATCAATTACTTTTAAAAACCCGTGAAACAAAGACAGTGAAAGAGAGAGAAATTCTGACAAAATTCGTTCAGGGGCTGTGATGCAACCTGGATTGACCATATGTAGACCCACAGATGGATGAGACATAAGGGTGGACACTCTTGGGGCTGAGAGGTTTGGTGAGGTTGGGTGAGCAAACGCAGACCCTTTAAAGTAATACTGTGTGGTACCCATCCCATGGGTCCCAAATCTCCAGGTTCAAGGGCATCTTCCTACATCGAAAACATGCATGAGAAACCCAGAAGATGGTACACCGTGTGATCGGGAAAGGTTTCTAAAACGCACCTCATTTCTCATCTCCTTGTGCTCCGGTTCGCCATTCCAGCCGCTATACTAGCAATCTCCCTGCTTGGAGAATCAGCACCTTTAACCTCCTGTTCCGTACAGGTTGCAATTTGTCCTGAGGATGAACGGGAAGAGGGGGAACCAATGAGAGACTAGCTCTAGGTGTTGGGACAGGCACAGGTCACTCTATTTTCCCATCAGGAAGAAGAATTAACCTCAGGCTCAGCTTGCCGCCCGGAGCCAGAATAGGGCCTGAAGCAATCCTGCGCTTTTGCGGCCAGCTCCCAAGAAAGCGAGTTGAAAAATGGAGCTCAGGGGCACTGCAATTCACAAACCTGCAGACTTAGAAATGATAACTCTCGTCCACAAATATATTGAGGGAAGGCAACGAAGAGGATTTGAAAGCAAGGCAGAATTGCAGGAATCAGATTTCAGGAGGTAGATTCGAATCGCCTTTAAAGCACAGGAAAAGCGGCAAAACCTCGACAATGATGCCCTTGGCCAAAAAGGGCGTATGCGTTTTTTCCTGAATATATTCAGGAAAAAACGCATACGCCCTTTTTGGCCAACCAAGCAACCTGGAAAGGCAAATCAGCGCTACAAAGAAGTCTCGCTTCCCATCGGTCAAAAGGGCCAGGCTGAATAAAGTGTCAAAACCAGAAATGCAGGACAGGCCATGGAGAAATGGGAGCCTTGCTACGCTGATGGGCGGGATGTAAATTGCCAACAGCCACTCTGGAGAAGTGTACGGTGTGTCCTGAAACATCTAAAAAACTCAGCTTAGAGAGCATAGGGCACTTCCACTCATGGGCGTGTAAATTGGGAAAACTAAAAATCAGCAAGACACAGGCACCCCAAAGTTTAGGGCTGCTCTGTTGACAAGAACCTCCACTTTGTGACACCTTAAATATCCCAGGAAAGACAAGAATGGACAAAGAAGTTGTGGTCCTTATGTACAATGGAATATCACTCAGCCATGAAATCAACGTCATAAGGCTAGTAGCAGCATGATGAGTGGATTTGGGTACGACGATTCTAAGTGAAATAAGTCACACAGAAAAAGACACTTATCATAGATATCACTTATAGAGGGAATGTAAAAACCGCTACCCTTGAACTGAATTACATAACAGGTCAGAGTCACACGTTTAGAAAACACACTAGGGCTGCTTAACGGGAAAGGTGAGGTGGGGTGATGCATAAAACAAGGGTTTCAAATTAGCTCAGATAGCGTTCCATAAACCCAATATGTAATAGACAAGACCTACTCCTTCCTCAGTGAACTGGACTCAACACGCCCTATTCATCGCCCAAGAATATATCTGACTAGTAAGAATCTTAAAACCTATGTATTGATATCTCTCTGTAAGTGAGTGAAGTGGGTGAAAAGCGGCATAACCACAGCAGTGAAAAGCAGCTAAACCCCATTATACAAATCAATTACTTTTAAAAACCCGTGAAACAAAGACAGTGAAAGAGAGAGAAATTCTGACAAAATTCGTTCAGGGGCTGTGATGCAACCTGGATTGACCATATGTAGACCCACAGATGGATGAGACATAAGGGTGGACACTCTTGGGGCTGAGAGGTTTGGTGAGGTTGGGTGAGCAAACGCAGACCCTTTAAAGTAATACTGTGTGGTACCCATCCCATGGGTCCCAAATCTCCAGGTTCAAGGGCATCTTCCTACATCGAAAACATGCATGAGAAACCCAGAAGATGGTACACCGTGTGATCGGGAAAGGTTTCTAAAACGCACCTCATTTCTCATCTCCTTGTGCTCCGGTTCGCCATTCCAGCCGCTATACTAGCAATCTCCCTGCTTGGAGAATCAGCACCTTTAACCTCCTGTTCCGTACAGGTTGCAATTTGTCCTGAGGATGAACGGGAAGAGGGGGAACCAATGAGAGACTAGCTCTAGGTGTTGGGACAGGCACAGGTCACTCTATTTTCCCATCAGGAAGAAGAATTAACCTCAGGCTCAGCTTGCCGCCCGGAGCCAGAATAGGGCCTGAAGCAATCCTGCGCTTTTGCGGCCAGCTCCCAAGAAAGCGAGTTGAAAAATGGAGCTCAGGGGCACTGCAATTCACAAACCTGCAGACTTAGAAATGATAACTCTCGTCCACAAATATATTGAGGGAAGGCAACGAAGAGGATTTGAAAGCAAGGCAGAATTGCAGGAATCAGATTTCAGGAGGTAGATTCGAATCGCCTTTAAAGCACAGGAAAAGCGGCAAAACCTCGACAATGATGCCCTTGGCCAAAAAGGGCGTATGCGTTTTTTCCTGAATATATTCAGGAAAAAACGCATACGCCCTTTTTGGCCAACCAAGCAACCTGGAAAGGCAAATCAGCGCTACAAAGAAGTCTCGCTTCCCATCGGTCAAAAGGGCCAGGCTGAATAAAGTGTCAAAACCAGAAATGCAGGACAGGCCATGGAGAAATGGGAGCCTTGCTACGCTGATGGGCGGGATGTAAATTGCCAACAGCCACTCTGGAGAAGTGTACGGTGTGTCCTGAAACATCTAAAAAACTCAGCTTAGAGAGCATAGGGCACTTCCACTCATGGGCGTGTAAATTGGGAAAACTAAAAATCAGCAAGACACAGGCACCCCAAAGTTTAGGGCTGCTCTGTTGACAAGAACCTCCACTTTGTGACACCTTAAATATCCCAGGAAAGACAAGAATGGACAAAGAAGTTGTGGTCCTTATGTACAATGGAATATCACTCAGCCATGAAATCAACGTCATAAGGCTAGTAGCAGCATGATGAGTGGATTTGGGTACGACGATTCTAAGTGAAATAAGTCACACAGAAAAAGACACTTATCATAGATATCACTTATAGAGGGAATGTAAAAACCGCTACCCTTGAACTGAATTACATAACAGGTCAGAGTCACACGTTTAGAAAACACACTAGGGCTGCTTAACGGGAAAGGTGAGGTGGGGTGATGCATAAAACAAGGGTTTCAAATTAGCTCAGATAGCGTTCCATAAACCCAATATGTAATAGACAAGACCTACTCCTTCCTCAGTGAACTGGACTCAACACGCCCTATTCATCGCCCAAGAATATATCTGACTAGTAAGAATCTTAAAACCTATGTATTGATATCTCTCTGTAAGTGAGTGAAGTGGGTGAAAAGCGGCATAACCACAGCAGTGAAAAGCAGCTAAACCCCATTATACAAATCAATTACTTTTAAAAACCCGTGAAACAAAGACAGTGAAAGAGAGAGAAATTCTGACAAAATTCGTTCAGGGGCTGTGATGCAACCTGGATTGACCATATGTAGACCCACAGATGGATGAGACATAAGGGTGGACACTCTTGGGGCTGAGAGGTTTGGTGAGGTTGGGTGAGCAAACGCAGACCCTTTAAAGTAATACTGCGTGGAACCCATCCAATGGGTCCCAAATCTCCAGGTTCAAGGGCATCTTCCTACATCGAAAACATACATGAGAAACCCAGAAGATGGTACACCGTGTGATCGGGAAAGGTTTCTAAAACGCACCTCATTTCTCATCTCCTTGTGCTCCGGTTCGCCTTTCCAGCCGCTATACTAGCAATCTCCCTGCCTGGAGAATCAGCACCTTTAACCTCCTGTACCAAACAGGTTGCAATTTGTCCTGAGGATGAACGGGAAGAGGGGGAACCAATGAGAGACTAGCTCTAGGTGTTGGGACAGGCACAGGTCACTCTATTTTCCCATCAGGAAGAAGAATTAACCACAGGCTCAGCCTGCCGCCCGAAGCCAGAATAGGGCCTGAAGCAAACCTGCGCTTTTGCGGCCAGCTCCCAAGAAAGCGAGTTGAAAAATGGAGCTCAGGGGCACTGCAATTCACAAACCTGCAGACTTAGAAATGATAACTCTCGTCCACAAATATATTGAGGGAAGGCAACGAAGAGGATTTGAAAGCAAGGCAGAATTGCAGGAATCAGATTTCAGGAGGTAGATTCGAATCGCCTTTAAAGCACAGGAAAAGCGGCAAAACCTCGACAATGATGCCCTTGGCCAAAAAGGGCGTATGCGTTTTTTCCTGAATATATTCAGGAAAAAACGCATACGCCCTTTTTGGCCAACCAAGCAACCTGGAAAGGCAAATCAGCGCTACAAAGAAGTCTCGCTTCCCATCGGTCAAAAGGGCCAGGCTGAATAAAGTGTCAAAACTAGAAATGCAGGACAGGCCATGGAGAAATGGGAGCCTTGCTACGCTGATGGGCGGGATGTAAATTGCCAACAGCCACTCTGGAGAAGTGTACGGTGTGTCCTGAAACATCTAAAAAACTCAGCTTAGAGAGCATAGGGCACTTCCACTCATGGGCGTGTAAATTGGGAAAACTAAAAATCAGCAAGACACAGGCACCCCAAAGTTTAGGGCTGCTCTGTTGACAAGAACCTCCACTTTGTGACACCTTAAATATCCCAGGAAAGACAAGAATGGACAAAGAAGTTGTGGTCCTTATGTACAATGGAATATCACTCAGCCATGAAATCAACGTCATAAGGCTAGTAGCAGCATGATGAGTGGATTTGGGTACGACGATTCTAAGTGAAATAAGTCACACAGAAAAAGACACTTATCATAGATATCACTTATAGAGGGAATGTAAAAACCGCTACCCTTGAACTGAATTACATAACAGGTCAGAGTCACACGTTTAGAAAACACACTAGGGCTGCTTAACGGGAAAGGTGAGGTGGGGTGATGCATAAAACAAGGGTTTCAAATTAGCTCAGATAGCGTTCCATAAACCCAATATGTAATAGACAAGACCTACTCCTTCCTCAGTGAACTGGACTCAACACGCCCTATTCATCGCCCAAGAATATATCTGACTAGTAAGAATCTTAAAACCTATGTATTGATATCTCTCTGTAAGTGAGTGAAGTGGGTGAAAAGCGGCATAACCACAGCAGTGAAAAGCAGCTAAACCCCATTATACAAATCAATTACTTTTAAAAACCCGTGAAACAAAGACAGTGAAAGAGAGAGAAATTCTGACAAAATTCGTTCAGGGGCTGTGATGCAACCTGGATTGACCATATGTAGACCCACAGATGGATGAGACATAAGGGTGGACACTCTTGGGGCTGAGAGGTTTGGTGAGGTTGGGTGAGCAAACGCAGACCCTTTAAAGTAATACTGTGTGGTACCCATCCCATGGGTCCCAAATCTCCAGGTTCAAGGGCATCTTCCTACATCGAAAACATGCATGAGAAACCCAGAAGATGGTACACCGTGTGATCGGGAAAGGTTTCTAAAACGCACCTCATTTCTCATCTCCTTGTGCTCCGGTTCGCCATTCCAGCCGCTATACTAGCAATCTCCCTGCTTGGAGAATCAGCACCTTTAACCTCCTGTTCCGTACAGGTTGCAATTTGTCCTGAGGATGAACGGGAAGAGGGGGAACCAATGAGAGACTAGCTCTAGGTGTTGGGACAGGCACAGGTCACTCTATTTTCCCATCAGGAAGAAGAATTAACCTCAGGCTCAGCTTGCCGCCCGGAGCCAGAATAGGGCCTGAAGCAATCCTGCGCTTTTGCGGCCAGCTCCCAAGAAAGCGAGTTGAAAAATGGAGCTCAGGGGCACTGCAATTCACAAACCTGCAGACTTAGAAATGATAACTCTCGTCCACAAATATATTGAGGGAAGGCAACGAAGAGGATTTGAAAGCAAGGCAGAATTGCAGGAATCAGATTTCAGGAGGTAGATTCGAATCGCCTTTAAAGCACAGGAAAAGCGGCAAAACCTCGACAATGATGCCCTTGGCCAAAAAGGGCGTATGCGTTTTTTCCTGAATATATTCAGGAAAAAACGCATACGCCCTTTTTGGCCAACCAAGCAACCTGGAAAGGCAAATCAGCGCTACAAAGAAGTCTCGCTTCCCATCGGTCAAAAGGGCCAGGCTGAATAAAGTGTCAAAACCAGAAATGCAGGACAGGCCATGGAGAAATGGGAGCCTTGCTACGCTGATGGGCGGGATGTAAATTGCCAACAGCCACTCTGGAGAAGTGTACGGTGTGTCCTGAAACATCTAAAAAACTCAGCTTAGAGAGCATAGGGCACTTCCACTCATGGGCGTGTAAATTGGGAAAACTAAAAATCAGCAAGACACAGGCACCCCAAAGTTTAGGGCTGCTCTGTTGACAAGAACCTCCACTTTGTGACACCTTAAATATCCCAGGAAAGACAAGAATGGACAAAGAAGTTGTGGTCCTTATGTACAATGGAATATCACTCAGCCATGAAATCAACGTCATAAGGCTAGTAGCAGCATGATGAGTGGATTTGGGTACGACGATTCTAAGTGAAATAAGTCACACAGAAAAAGACACTTATCATAGATATCACTTATAGAGGGAATGTAAAAACCGCTACCCTTGAACTGAATTACATAACAGGTCAGAGTCACACGTTTAGAAAACACACTAGGGCTGCTTAACGGGAAAGGTGAGGTGGGGTGATGCATAAAACAAGGGTTTCAAATTAGCTCAGATAGCGTTCCATAAACCCAATATGTAATAGACAAGACCTACTCCTTCCTCAGTGAACTGGACTCAACACGCCCTATTCATCGCCCAAGAATATATCTGACTAGTAAGAATCTTAAAACCTATGTATTGATATCTCTCTGTAAGTGAGTGAAGTGGGTGAAAAGCGGCATAACCACAGCAGTGAAAAGCAGCTAAACCCCATTATACAAATCAATTACTTTTAAAAACCCGTGAAACAAAGACAGTGAAAGAGAGAGAAATTCTGACAAAATTCGTTCAGGGGCTGTGATGCAACCTGGATTGACCATATGTAGACCCACAGATGGATGAGACATAAGGGTGGACACTCTTGGGGCTGAGAGGTTTGGTGAGGTTGGGTGAGCAAACGCAGACCCTTTAAAGTAATACTGTGTGGTACCCATCCCATGGGTCCCAAATCTCCAGGTTCAAGGGCATCTTCCTACATCGAAAACATGCATGAGAAACCCAGAAGATGGTACACCGTGTGATCGGGAAAGGTTTCTAAAACGCACCTCATTTCTCATCTCCTTGTGCTCCGGTTCGCCATTCCAGCCGCTATACTAGCAATCTCCCTGCTTGGAGAATCAGCACCTTTAACCTCCTGTTCCGTACAGGTTGCAATTTGTCCTGAGGATGAACGGGAAGAGGGGGAACCAATGAGAGACTAGCTCTAGGTGTTGGGACAGGCACAGGTCACTCTATTTTCCCATCAGGAAGAAGAATTAACCTCAGGCTCAGCTTGCCGCCCGGAGCCAGAATAGGGCCTGAAGCAATCCTGCGCTTTTGCGGCCAGCTCCCAAGAAAGCGAGTTGAAAAATGGAGCTCAGGGGCACTGCAATTCACAAACCTGCAGACTTAGAAATGATAACTCTCGTCCACAAATATATTGAGGGAAGGCAACGAAGAGGATTTGAAAGCAAGGCAGAATTGCAGGAATCAGATTTCAGGAGGTAGATTCGAATCGCCTTTAAAGCACAGGAAAAGCGGCAAAACCTCGACAATGATGCCCTTGGCCAAAAAGGGCGTATGCGTTTTTTCCTGAATATATTCAGGAAAAAACGCATACGCCCTTTTTGGCCAACCAAGCAACCTGGAAAGGCAAATCAGCGCTACAAAGAAGTCTCGCTTCCCATCGGTCAAAAGGGCCAGGCTGAATAAAGTGTCAAAACCAGAAATGCAGGACAGGCCATGGAGAAATGGGAGCCTTGCTACGCTGATGGGCGGGATGTAAATTGCCAACAGCCACTCTGGAGAAGTGTACGGTGTGTCCTGAAACATCTAAAAAACTCAGCTTAGAGAGCATAGGGCACTTCCACTCATGGGCGTGTAAATTGGGAAAACTAAAAATCAGCAAGACACAGGCACCCCAAAGTTTAGGGCTGCTCTGTTGACAAGAACCTCCACTTTGTGACACCTTAAATATCCCAGGAAAGACAAGAATGGACAAAGAAGTTGTGGTCCTTATGTACAATGGAATATCACTCAGCCATGAAATCAACGTCATAAGGCTAGTAGCAGCATGATGAGTGGATTTGGGTACGACGATTCTAAGTGAAATAAGTCACACAGAAAAAGACACTTATCATAGATATCACTTATAGAGGGAATGTAAAAACCGCTACCCTTGAACTGAATTACATAACAGGTCAGAGTCACACGTTTAGAAAACACACTAGGGCTGCTTAACGGGAAAGGTGAGGTGGGGTGATGCATAAAACAAGGGTTTCAAATTAGCTCAGATAGCGTTCCATAAACCCAATATGTAATAGACAAGACCTACTCCTTCCTCAGTGAACTGGACTCAACACGCCCTATTCATCGCCCAAGAATATATCTGACTAGTAAGAATCTTAAAACCTATGTATTGATATCTCTCTGTAAGTGAGTGAAGTGGGTGAAAAGCGGCATAACCACAGCAGTGAAAAGCAGCTAAACCCCATTATACAAATCAATTACTTTTAAAAACCCGTGAAACAAAGACAGTGAAAGAGAGAGAAATTCTGACAAAATTCGTTCAGGGGCTGTGATGCAACCTGGATTGACCATATGTAGACCCACAGATGGATGAGGCATAAGGGTGGACACTCTTGGGGCTGAGAGGTTTGGTGAGGTTGGGTGAGCAAACGCAGACCCTTTAAAGTAATACTGCGTGGAACCCATCCAATGGGTCCCAAATCTCCAGGTTCAAGGGCATCTTCGTACATCGAAAACATACATGAGAAACCCAGAAGATGGTACACCGTGTGATCGGGAAAGGTTTCTAAAACGCACCTCATTTCTCATCTCCTTGTGCTCCGGTTCGCCTTTCCAGCCGCTATACTAGCAATCTCCCTGCCTGGAGAATCAGCACCTTTAACCTCCTGTACCAAACAGGTTGCAATTTGTCCTGAGGATGAACGGGAAGAGGGGGAACCAATGAGAGACTAGCTCTAGGTGTTGGGACAGGCACAGGTCACTCTATTTTCCCATCAGGAAGAAGAATTAACCACAGGCTCAGCCTGCCGCCCGAAGCCAGAATAGGGCCTGAAGCAAACCTGCGCTTTTGCGGCCAGCTCCCAAGAAAGCGAGTTGAAAAATGGAGCTCAGGGGCACTGCAATTCACAAACCTGCAGACTTAGAAATGATAACTCTCGTCCACAAATATATTGAGGGAAGGCAACGAAGAGGATTTGAAAGCAAGGCAGAATTGCAGGAAACAGATTTCAGGAGGTAGATTCGAATCGCCTTTAAAGCACAGGAAAAGCGGCAAAACCTCGACAATGATGCCCTTGGCCAAAAAGGGCGTATGCGTTTTTTCCTGAATATATTCAGGAAAAAACGCATACGCCCTTTTTGGCCAACCAAGCAACCTGGAAAGGCAAATCAGCGCTACAAAGAAGTCTCGCTTCCCATCGGTCAAAAGGGCCAGGCTGAATAAAGTGTCAAAACCAGAAATGCAGGACAGGCCATGGAGAAATGGGAGCCTTGCTACGCTGATGGGCGGGATGTAAATTGCCAACAGCCACTCTGGAGAAGTGTACGGTGTGTCCTGAAACATCTAAAAAACTCAGCTTAGAGAGCATAGGGCACTTCCACTCATGGGCGTGTAAATTGGGAAAACTAAAAATCAGCAAGACACAGGCACCCCAAAGTTTAGGGCTGCTCTGTTGACAAGAACCTCCACTTTGTGACACCTTAAATATCCCAGGAAAGACAAGAATGGACAAAGAAGTTGTGGTCCTTATGTACAATGGAATATCACTCAGCCATGAAATCAACGTCATAAGGCTAGTAGCAGCATGATGAGTGGATTTGGGTACGACGATTCTAAGTGAAATAAGTCACACAGAAAAAGACACTTATCATAAGATATCACTTATAGAGGGAATGTAAAAACCGCTACCCTTGAACTGAATTACATAACAGGTCAGAGTCACACGTTTAGAAAACACACTAGGGCTGCTTAACGGGAAAGGTGAGGTGGGGTGATGCATAAAACAAGGGTTTCAAATTAGCTCAGATAGCGTTCCATAAACCCAATATGTAATAGACAAGACCTACTCCTTCCTCAGTGAACTGGACTCAACACGCCCTATTCATCGCCCAAGAATATATCTGACTAGTAAGAATCTTAAAACCTATGTATTGATATCTCTCTGTAAGTGAGTGAAGTGGGTGAAAAGCGGCATAACCACAGCAGTGAAAAGCAGCTAAACCCCATTATACAAATCAATTACTTTTAAAAACCCGTGAAACAAAGACAGTGAAAGAGAGAGAAATTCTGACAAAATTCGTTCAGGGGCTGTGATGCAACCTGGATTGACCATATGTAGACCCACAGATGGATGAGACATAAGGGTGGACACTCTTGGGGCTGAGAGGTTTGGTGAGGTTGGGTGAGCAAACGCAGACCCTTTAAAGTAATACTGTGTGGTACCCATCCCATGGGTCCCAAATCTCCAGGTTCAAGGGCATCTTCCTACATCGAAAACATGCATGAGAAACCCAGAAGATGGTACACCGTGTGATCGGGAAAGGTTTCTAAAACGCACCTCATTTCTCTTCTCCTTGTGCTCCGGTTCGCCATTCCAGCCGCTATACTAGCAATCTCCCTGCCTGGAGAATCAGCACCTTTAACCTCCTGTTCCGTACAGGTTGCAATTTGTCCTGAGGATGAACGGGAAGAGGGGGAACCAATGAGAGACTAGCTCTAGGTGTTGGGACAGGCACAGGTCACTCTATTTTCCCATCAGGAAGAAGAATTAACCTCAGGCTCAGCTTGCCGCCCGGAGCCAGAATAGGGCCTGAAGCAATCCTGCGCTTTTGCGGCCAGCTCCCAAGAAAGCGAGTTGAAAAATGGAGCTCAGGGGCACTGCAATTCACAAACCTGCAGACTTAGAAATGATAACTCTCGTCCACAAATATATTGAGGGAAGGCAACGAAGAGGATTTGAAAGCAAGGCAGAATTGCAGGAATCAGATTTCAGGAGGTAGATTCGAATCGCCTTTAAAGCACAGGAAAAGCGGCAAAACCTCGACAATGATGCCCTTGGCCAAAAAGGGCGTATGCGTTTTTTCCTGAATATATTCAGGAAAAAACGCATACGCCCTTTTTGGCCAACCAAGCAACCTGGAAAGGCAAATCAGCGCTACAAAGAAGTCTCGCTTCCCATCGGTCAAAAGGGCCAGGCTGAATAAAGTGTCAAAACCAGAAATGCAGGACAGGCCATGGAGAAATGGGAGCCTTGCTACGCTGATGGGCGGGATGTAAATTGCCAACAGCCACTCTGGAGAAGTGTACGGTGTGTCCTGAAACATCTAAAAAACTCAGCTTAGAGAGCATAGGGCACTTCCACTCATGGGCGTGTAAATTGGGAAAACTAAAAATCAGCAAGACACAGGCACCCCAAAGTTTAGGGCTGCTCTGTTGACAAGAACCTCCACTTTGTGACACCTTAAATATCCCAGGAAAGACAAGAATGGACAAAGAAGTTGTGGTCCTTATGTACAATGGAATATCACTCAGCCATGAAATCAACGTCATAAGGCTAGTAGCAGCATGATGAGTGGATTTGGGTACGACGATTCTAAGTGAAATAAGTCACACAGAAAAAGACACTTATCATAGATATCACTTATAGAGGGAATGTAAAAACCGCTACCCTTGAACTGAATTACATAACAGGTCAGAGTCACACGTTTAGAAAACACACTAGGGCTGCTTAACGGGAAAGGTGAGGTGGGGTGATGCATAAAACAAGGGTTTCAAATTAGCTCAGATAGCGTTCCATAAACCCAATATGTAATAGACAAGACCTACTCCTTCCTCAGTGAACTGGACTCAACACGCCCTATTCATCGCCCAAGAATATATCTGACTAGTAAGAATCTTAAAACCTATGTATTGATATCTCTCTGTAAGTGAGTGAAGTGGGTGAAAAGCGGCATAACCACAGCAGTGAAAAGCAGCTAAACCCCATTATACAAATCAATTACTTTTAAAAACCCGTGAAACAAAGACAGTGAAAGAGAGAGAAATTCTGACAAAATTCGTTCAGGGGCTGTGATGCAACCTGGATTGACCATATGTAGACCCACAGATGGATGAGACATAAGGGTGGACACTCTTGGGGCTGAGAGGTTTGGTGAGGTTGGGTGAGCAAACGCAGACCCTTTAAAGTAATACTGCGTGGAACCCATCCAATGGGTCCCAAATCTCCAGGTTCAAGGGCATCTTCCTACATCGAAAACATACATGAGAAACCCAGAAGATGGTACACCGTGTGATCGGGAAAGGTTTCTAAAACGCACCTCATTTCTCATCTCCTTGTGCTCCGGTTCGCCTTTCCAGCCGCTATACTAGCAATCTCCCTGCCTGGAGAATCAGCACCTTTAACCTCCTGTACCAAACAGGTTGCAATTTGTCCTGAGGATGAACGGGAAGAGGGGGAACCAATGAGAGACTAGCTCTAGGTGTTGGGACAGGCACAGGTCACTCTATTTTCCCATCAGGAAGAAGAATTAACCACAGGCTCAGCCTGCCGCCCGAAGCCAGAATAGGGCCTGAAGCAAACCTGCGCTTTTGCGGCCAGCTCCCAAGAAAGCGAGTTGAAAAATGGAGCTCAGGGGCACTGCAATTCACAAACCTGCAGACTTAGAAATGATAACTCTCGTCCACAAATATATTGAGGGAAGGCAACGAAGAGGATTTGAAAGCAAGGCAGAATTGCAGGAATCAGATTTCAGGAGGTAGATTCGAATCGCCTTTAAAGCACAGGAAAAGCGGCAAAACCTCGACAATGATGCCCTTGGCCAAAAAGGGCGTATGCGTTTTTTCCTGAATATATTCAGGAAAAAACGCATACGCCCTTTTTGGCCAACCAAGCAACCTGGAAAGGCAAATCAGCGCTACAAAGAAGTCTCGCTTCCCATCGGTCAAAAGGGCCAGGCTGAATAAAGTGTCAAAACTAGAAATGCAGGACAGGCCATGGAGAAATGGGAGCCTTGCTACGCTGATGGGCGGGATGTAAATTGCCAACAGCCACTCTGGAGAAGTGTACGGTGTGTCCTGAAACATCTAAAAAACTCAGCTTAGAGAGCATAGGGCACTTCCACTCATGGGCGTGTAAATTGGGAAAACTAAAAATCAGCAAGACACAGGCACCCCAAAGTTTAGGGCTGCTCTGTTGACAAGAACCTCCACTTTGTGACACCTTAAATATCCCAGGAAAGACAAGAATGGACAAAGAAGTTGTGGTCCTTATGTACAATGGAATATCACTCAGCCATGAAATCAACGTCATAAGGCTAGTAGCAGCATGATGAGTGGATTTGGGTACGACGATTCTAAGTGAAATAAGTCACACAGAAAAAGACACTTATCATAGATATCACTTATAGAGGGAATGTAAAAACCGCTACCCTTGAACTGAATTACATAACAGGTCAGAGTCACACGTTTAGAAAACACACTAGGGCTGCTTAACGGGAAAGGTGAGGTGGGGTGATGCATAAAACAAGGGTTTCAAATTAGCTCAGATAGCGTTCCATAAACCCAATATGTAATAGACAAGACCTACTCCTTCCTCAGTGAACTGGACTCAACACGCCCTATTCATCGCCCAAGAATATATCTGACTAGTAAGAATCTTAAAACCTATGTATTGATATCTCTCTGTAAGTGAGTGAAGTGGGTGAAAAGCGGCATAACCACAGCAGTGAAAAGCAGCTAAACCCCATTATACAAATCAATTACTTTTAAAAACCCGTGAAACAAAGACAGTGAAAGAGAGAGAAATTCTGACAAAATTCGTTCAGGGGCTGTGATGCAACCTGGATTGACCATATGTAGACCCACAGATGGATGAGACATAAGGGTGGACACTCTTGGGGCTGAGAGGTTTGGTGAGGTTGGGTGAGCAAACGCAGACCCTTTAAAGTAATACTGTGTGGTACCCATCCCATGGGTCCCAAATCTCCAGGTTCAAGGGCATCTTCCTACATCGAAAACATGCATGAGAAACCCAGAAGATGGTACACCGTGTGATCGGGAAAGGTTTCTAAAACGCACCTCATTTCTCATCTCCTTGTGCTCCGGTTCGCCATTCCAGCCGCTATACTAGCAATCTCCCTGCTTGGAGAATCAGCACCTTTAACCTCCTGTTCCGTACAGGTTGCAATTTGTCCTGAGGATGAACGGGAAGAGGGGGAACCAATGAGAGACTAGCTCTAGGTGTTGGGACAGGCACAGGTCACTCTATTTTCCCATCAGGAAGAAGAATTAACCTCAGGCTCAGCTTGCCGCCCGGAGCCAGAATAGGGCCTGAAGCAATCCTGCGCTTTTGCGGCCAGCTCCCAAGAAAGCGAGTTGAAAAATGGAGCTCAGGGGCACTGCAATTCACAAACCTGCAGACTTAGAAATGATAACTCTCGTCCACAAATATATTGAGGGAAGGCAACGAAGAGGATTTGAAAGCAAGGCAGAATTGCAGGAATCAGATTTCAGGAGGTAGATTCGAATCGCCTTTAAAGCACAGGAAAAGCGGCAAAACCTCGACAATGATGCCCTTGGCCAAAAAGGGCGTATGCGTTTTTTCCTGAATATATTCAGGAAAAAACGCATACGCCCTTTTTGGCCAACCAAGCAACCTGGAAAGGCAAATCAGCGCTACAAAGAAGTCTCGCTTCCCATCGGTCAAAAGGGCCAGGCTGAATAAAGTGTCAAAACCAGAAATGCAGGACAGGCCATGGAGAAATGGGAGCCTTGCTACGCTGATGGGCGGGATGTAAATTGCCAACAGCCACTCTGGAGAAGTGTACGGTGTGTCCTGAAACATCTAAAAAACTCAGCTTAGAGAGCATAGGGCACTTCCACTCATGGGCGTGTAAATTGGGAAAACTAAAAATCAGCAAGACACAGGCACCCCAAAGTTTAGGGCTGCTCTGTTGACAAGAACCTCCACTTTGTGACACCTTAAATATCCCAGGAAAGACAAGAATGGACAAAGAAGTTGTGGTCCTTATGTACAATGGAATATCACTCAGCCATGAAATCAACGTCATAAGGCTAGTAGCAGCATGATGAGTGGATTTGGGTACGACGATTCTAAGTGAAATAAGTCACACAGAAAAAGACACTTATCATAGATATCACTTATAGAGGGAATGTAAAAACCGCTACCCTTGAACTGAATTACATAACAGGTCAGAGTCACACGTTTAGAAAACACACTAGGGCTGCTTAACGGGAAAGGTGAGGTGGGGTGATGCATAAAACAAGGGTTTCAAATTAGCTCAGATAGCGTTCCATAAACCCAATATGTAATAGACAAGACCTACTCCTTCCTCAGTGAACTGGACTCAACACGCCCTATTCATCGCCCAAGAATATATCTGACTAGTAAGAATCTTAAAACCTATGTATTGATATCTCTCTGTAAGTGAGTGAAGTGGGTGAAAAGCGGCATAACCACAGCAGTGAAAAGCAGCTAAACCCCATTATACAAATCAATTACTTTTAAAAACCCGTGAAACAAAGACAGTGAAAGAGAGAGAAATTCTGACAAAATTCGTTCAGGGGCTGTGATGCAACCTGGATTGACCATATGTAGACCCACAGATGGATGAGACATAAGGGTGGACACTCTTGGGGCTGAGAGGTTTGGTGAGGTTGGGTGAGCAAACGCAGACCCTTTAAAGTAATACTGTGTGGTACCCATCCCATGGGTCCCAAATCTCCAGGTTCAAGGGCATCTTCCTACATCGAAAACATGCATGAGAAACCCAGAAGATGGTACACCGTGTGATCGGGAAAGGTTTCTAAAACGCACCTCATTTCTCATCTCCTTGTGCTCCGGTTCGCCATTCCAGCCGCTATACTAGCAATCTCCCTGCTTGGAGAATCAGCACCTTTAACCTCCTGTTCCGTACAGGTTGCAATTTGTCCTGAGGATGAACGGGAAGAGGGGGAACCAATGAGAGACTAGCTCTAGGTGTTGGGACAGGCACAGGTCACTCTATTTTCCCATCAGGAAGAAGAATTAACCTCAGGCTCAGCTTGCCGCCCGGAGCCAGAATAGGGCCTGAAGCAATCCTGCGCTTTTGCGGCCAGCTCCCAAGAAAGCGAGTTGAAAAATGGAGCTCAGGGGCACTGCAATTCACAAACCTGCAGACTTAGAAATGATAACTCTCGTCCACAAATATATTGAGGGAAGGCAACGAAGAGGATTTGAAAGCAAGGCAGAATTGCAGGAATCAGATTTCAGGAGGTAGATTCGAATCGCCTTTAAAGCACAGGAAAAGCGGCAAAACCTCGACAATGATGCCCTTGGCCAAAAAGGGCGTATGCGTTTTTTCCTGAATATATTCAGGAAAAAACGCATACGCCCTTTTTGGCCAACCAAGCAACCTGGAAAGGCAAATCAGCGCTACAAAGAAGTCTCGCTTCCCATCGGTCAAAAGGGCCAGGCTGAATAAAGTGTCAAAACCAGAAATGCAGGACAGGCCATGGAGAAATGGGAGCCTTGCTACGCTGATGGGCGGGATGTAAATTGCCAACAGCCACTCTGGAGAAGTGTACGGTGTGTCCTGAAACATCTAAAAAACTCAGCTTAGAGAGCATAGGGCACTTCCACTCATGGGCGTGTAAATTGGGAAAACTAAAAATCAGCAAGACACAGGCACCCCAAAGTTTAGGGCTGCTCTGTTGACAAGAACCTCCACTTTGTGACACCTTAAATATCCCAGGAAAGACAAGAATGGACAAAGAAGTTGTGGTCCTTATGTACAATGGAATATCACTCAGCCATGAAATCAACGTCATAAGGCTAGTAGCAGCATGATGAGTGGATTTGGGTACGACGATTCTAAGTGAAATAAGTCACACAGAAAAAGACACTTATCATAGATATCACTTATAGAGGGAATGTAAAAACCGCTACCCTTGAACTGAATTACATAACAGGTCAGAGTCACACGTTTAGAAAACACACTAGGGCTGCTTAACGGGAAAGGTGAGGTGGGGTGATGCATAAAACAAGGGTTTCAAATTAGCTCAGATAGCGTTCCATAAACCCAATATGTAATAGACAAGACCTACTCCTTCCTCAGTGAACTGGACTCAACACGCCCTATTCATCGCCCAAGAATATATCTGACTAGTAAGAATCTTAAAACCTATGTATTGATATCTCTCTGTAAGTGAGTGAAGTGGGTGAAAAGCGGCATAACCACAGCAGTGAAAAGCAGCTAAACCCCATTATACAAATCAATTACTTTTAAAAACCCGTGAAACAAAGACAGTGAAAGAGAGAGAAATTCTGACAAAATTCGTTCAGGGGCTGTGATGCAACCTGGATTGACCATATGTAGACCCACAGATGGATGAGGCATAAGGGTGGACACTCTTGGGGCTGAGAGGTTTGGTGAGGTTGGGTGAGCAAACGCAGACCCTTTAAAGTAATACTGCGTGGAACCCATCCAATGGGTCCCAAATCTCCAGGTTCAAGGGCATCTTCGTACATCGAAAACATACATGAGAAACCCAGAAGATGGTACACCGTGTGATCGGGAAAGGTTTCTAAAACGCACCTCATTTCTCATCTCCTTGTGCTCCGGTTCGCCTTTCCAGCCGCTATACTAGCAATCTCCCTGCCTGGAGAATCAGCACCTTTAACCTCCTGTACCAAACAGGTTGCAATTTGTCCTGAGGATGAACGGGAAGAGGGGGAACCAATGAGAGACTAGCTCTAGGTGTTGGGACAGGCACAGGTCACTCTATTTTCCCATCAGGAAGAAGAATTAACCACAGGCTCAGCCTGCCGCCCGAAGCCAGAATAGGGCCTGAAGCAAACCTGCGCTTTTGCGGCCAGCTCCCAAGAAAGCGAGTTGAAAAATGGAGCTCAGGGGCACTGCAATTCACAAACCTGCAGACTTAGAAATGATAACTCTCGTCCACAAATATATTGAGGGAAGGCAACGAAGAGGATTTGAAAGCAAGGCAGAATTGCAGGAAACAGATTTCAGGAGGTAGATTCGAATCGCCTTTAAAGCACAGGAAAAGCGGCAAAACCTCGACAATGATGCCCTTGGCCAAAAAGGGCGTATGCGTTTTTTCCTGAATATATTCAGGAAAAAACGCATACGCCCTTTTTGGCCAACCAAGCAACCTGGAAAGGCAAATCAGCGCTACAAAGAAGTCTCGCTTCCCATCGGTCAAAAGGGCCAGGCTGAATAAAGTGTCAAAACCAGAAATGCAGGACAGGCCATGGAGAAATGGGAGCCTTGCTACGCTGATGGGCGGGATGTAAATTGCCAACAGCCACTCTGGAGAAGTGTACGGTGTGTCCTGAAACATCTAAAAAACTCAGCTTAGAGAGCATAGGGCACTTCCACTCATGGGCGTGTAAATTGGGAAAACTAAAAATCAGCAAGACACAGGCACCCCAAAGTTTAGGGCTGCTCTGTTGACAAGAACCTCCACTTTGTGACACCTTAAATATCCCAGGAAAGACAAGAATGGACAAAGAAGTTGTGGTCCTTATGTACAATGGAATATCACTCAGCCATGAAATCAACGTCATAAGGCTAGTAGCAGCATGATGAGTGGATTTGGGTACGACGATTCTAAGTGAAATAAGTCACACAGAAAAAGACACTTATCATAAGATATCACTTATAGAGGGAATGTAAAAACCGCTACCCTTGAACTGAATTACATAACAGGTCAGAGTCACACGTTTAGAAAACACACTAGGGCTGCTTAACGGGAAAGGTGAGGTGGGGTGATGCATAAAACAAGGGTTTCAAATTAGCTCAGATAGCGTTCCATAAACCCAATATGTAATAGACAAGACCTACTCCTTCCTCAGTGAACTGGACTCAACACGCCCTATTCATCGCCCAAGAATATATCTGACTAGTAAGAATCTTAAAACCTATGTATTGATATCTCTCTGTAAGTGAGTGAAGTGGGTGAAAAGCGGCATAACCACAGCAGTGAAAAGCAGCTAAACCCCATTATACAAATCAATTACTTTTAAAAACCCGTGAAACAAAGACAGTGAAAGAGAGAGAAATTCTGACAAAATTCGTTCAGGGGCTGTGATGCAACCTGGATTGACCATATGTAGACCCACAGATGGATGAGACATAAGGGTGGACACTCTTGGGGCTGAGAGGTTTGGTGAGGTTGGGTGAGCAAACGCAGACCCTTTAAAGTAATACTGTGTGGTACCCATCCCATGGGTCCCAAATCTCCAGGTTCAAGGGCATCTTCCTACATCGAAAACATGCATGAGAAACCCAGAAGATGGTACACCGTGTGATCGGGAAAGGTTTCTAAAACGCACCTCATTTCTCTTCTCCTTGTGCTCCGGTTCGCCATTCCAGCCGCTATACTAGCAATCTCCCTGCCTGGAGAATCAGCACCTTTAACCTCCTGTTCCGTACAGGTTGCAATTTGTCCTGAGGATGAACGGGAAGAGGGGGAACCAATGAGAGACTAGCTCTAGGTGTTGGGACAGGCACAGGTCACTCTATTTTCCCATCAGGAAGAAGAATTAACCACAGGCTCAGCCTGCCGCCCGAAGCCAGAATAGGGCCTGAAGCAAACCTGCGCTTTTGTGGCCAGCTCCCAAGAAAGCGAGTTGAAAAATGGAGCTCAGGGGCACTGCAATTCACAAACCTGCAGACTTAGAAATGATAACTCTCGTCCACAAATATATTGAGGGAAGGCAACGAAGAGGATTTGAAAGCAAGGCAGAATTGCAGGAATCAGATTTCAGGAGGTAGATTCGAATCGCCTTTAAAGCACAGGAAAAGCGGCAAAACCTCGACAATGATGCCCTTGGCCAAAAAGGGCGTATGCGTTTTTTCCTGAATATATTCAGGGAAAAAACGCATACGCCCTTTTTGGCCAACCAAGCAACCTGGAAAGGCAAATCAGCGCTACAAAGAAGTCTCGCTTCCCATCGGTCAAAAGGGCCAGGCTGAATAAAGTGTCAAAACCAGAAATGCAGGACAGGCCATGGAGAAATGGGAGCCTTGCTACGCTGATGGGCGGGATGTAAATTGCCAACAGCCACTCTGGAGAAGTGTACGGTGTGTCCTGAAACATCTAAAAAACTCAGCTTAGAGAGCATAGGGCACTTCCACTCATGGGCGTGTAAATTGGGAAAACTAAAAATCAGCAAGACACAGGCACCCCAAAGTTTAGGGCTGCTCTGTTGACAAGAACCTCCACTTTGTGACACCTTAAATATCCCAGGAAAGACAAGAATGGACAAAGAAGTTGTGGTCCTTATGTACAATGGAATATCACTCAGCCATGAAATCAACGTCATAAGGCTAGTAGCAGCATGATGAGTGGATTTGGGTACGACGATTCTAAGTGAAATAAGTCACACAGAAAAAGACACTTATCATAGATATCACTTATAGAGGGAATGTAAAAACCGCTACCCTTGAACTGAATTACATAACAGGTCAGAGTCACACGTTTAGAAAACACACTAGGGCTGCTTAACGGGAAAGGTGAGGTGGGGTGATGCATAAAACAAGGGTTTCAAATTAGCTCAGATAGCGTTCCATAAACCCAATATGTAATAGACAAGACCTACTCCTTCCTCAGTGAACTGGACTCAACACGCCCTATTCATCGCCCAAGAATATATCTGACTAGTAAGAATCTTAAAACCTATGTATTGATATCTCTCTGTAAGTGAGTGAAGTGGGTGAAAAGCGGCATAACCACAGCAGTGAAAAGCAGCTAAACCCCATTATACAAATCAATTACTTTTAAAAACCCGTGAAACAAAGACAGTGAAAGAGAGAGAAATTCTGACAAAATTCGTTCAGGGGCTGTGATGCAACCTGGATTGACCATATGTAGACCCACAGATGGATGAGACATAAGGGTGGACACTCTTGGGGCTGAGAGGTTTGGTGAGGTTGGGTGAGCAAACGCAGACCCTTTAAAGTAATACTGCGTGGTACCCATCCCATGGGTCCCAAATCTCCAGGTTCAAGGGCATCTTCCTACATCGAAAACATGCATGAGAAACCCAGAAGATGGTACACCGTGTGATCGGGAAAGGTTTCTAAAACGCACCTCATTTCTCATCTCCTTGTGCTCCGGTTCGCCATTCCAGCCGCTATACTAGCAATCTCCCTGCTTGGAGAATCAGCACCTTAAACTCCTGTTCCAAACAGGTTGCAATTTGTCCTGAGGATGAACGGGAAGAGGGGGAACCAATGAGAGACTAGCTCTAGGTGTTGGGACAGGCACAGGTCACTCTATTTTCCCATCAGGAAGAAGAATTAACCTCAGGCTCAGCTTGCCGCCCGGAGCCAGAATAGGGCCTGAAGCCATCATGCGCTTTTGCGGCCAGCTCCCAAGAAAGCGAGTTGAAAAATGGAGCTCAGGGGCACTGCAATTCACAAACCTGCAGACTTAGAAATGATAACTCTCGTCCACAAATATATTGAGGGAAGGCAACGAAGAGGATTTGAAATCAAGGCAGAATTGCAGGAATCAGATTTCAGGAGGTAGATTCGAATCGCCTTTAAAGCACAGGAAAAGCGGCAAAACCTCGACAATGATGCCCTTGGCCCAAAAGGGCGTATGCGTTTTTTCCTGAATATATTCAGGAAAAAACGCATACGCCCTTTTTGGCCAACCAAGCAACCTGGAAAGGCAAATCAGCGCTACAAAGAAGTCTCGCTTCCCATCGGTCAAAAGGGCCAGGCTGAATAAAGTGTCAAAACCAGAAATGCAGGACAGGCCATGGAGAAATGGGAGCCTTGCTACGCTGATGGGCGGGATGTAAATTGCCAACAGCCACTCTGGAGAAGTGTACGGTGTGTCCTGAAACATCTAAAAAACTCAGCTTAGAGAGCATAGGGCACTTCCACTCATGGGCGTGTAAATTGGGAAAACTAAAAATCAGCAAGACACAGGCACCCCAAAGTTTAGGGCTGCTCTGTTGACAAGAACCTCCACTTTGTGACACCTTAAATATCCCAGGAAAGACAAGAATGGACAAAGAAGTTGTGGTCCTTATGTACAATGGAATATCACTCAGCCATGAAATCAACGTCATAAGGCTAGTAGCAGCATGATGAGTGGATTTGGGTACGACGATTCTAAGTGAAATAAGTCACACAGAAAAAGACACTTATCATAGATATCACTTATAGAGGGAATGTAAAAACCGCTACCCTTGAACTGAATTACATAACAGGTCAGAGTCACACGTTTAGAAAACACACTAGGGCTGCTTAACGGGAAAGGTGAGGTGGGGTGATGCATAAAACAAGGGTTTCAAATTAGCTCAGATAGCGTTCCATAAACCCAATATGTAATAGACAAGACCTACTCCTTCCTCAGTGAACTGGACTCAACACGCCCTATTCATCGCCCAAGAATATATCTGACTAGTAAGAATCTTAAAACCTATGTATTGATATCTCTCTGTAAGTGAGTGAAGTGGGTGAAAAGCGGCATAACCACAGCAGTGAAAAGCAGCTAAACCCCATTATACAAATCAATTACTTTTAAAAACCCGTGAAACAAAGACAGTGAAAGAGAGAGAAATTCTGACAAAATTCGTTCAGGGGCTGTGATGCAACCTGGATTGACCATATGTAGACCCACAGATGGATGAGACATAAGGGTGGACACTCTTGGGGCTGAGAGGTTTGGTGAGGTTGGGTGAGCAAACGCAGACCCTTTAAAGTAATACTGTGTGGTACCCATCCCATGGGTCCCAAATCTCCAGGTTCAAGGGCATCTTCCTACATCGAAAACATGCATGAGAAACCCAGAAGATGGTACACCGTGTGATCGGGAAAGGTTTCTAAAACGCACCTCATTTCTCATCTCCTTGTGCTCCGGTTCGCCATTCCAGCCGCTATACTAGCAATCTCCCTGCTTGGAGAATCAGCACCTTTAACCTCCTGTTCCGTACAGGTTGCAATTTGTCCTGAGGATGAACGGGAAGAGGGGGAACCAATGAGAGACTAGCTCTAGGTGTTGGGACAGGCACAGGTCACTCTATTTTCCCATCAGGAAGAAGAATTAACCACAGGCTCAGCCTGCCGCCCGAAGCCAGAATAGGGCCTGAAGCAAACCTGCGCTTTTGCGGCCAGCTCCCAAGAAAGCGAGTTGAAAAATGGAGCTCAGGGGCACTGCAATTCACAAACCTGCAGACTTAGAAATGATAACTCTCGTCCACAAATATATTGAGGGAAGGCAACGAAGAGGATTTGAAAGCAAGGCAGAATTGCAGGAATCAGATTTCAGGAGGTAGATTCGAATCGCCTTTAAAGCACAGGAAAAGCGGCAAAACCTCGACAATGATGCCCTTGGCCAAAAAGGGCGTATGCGTTTTTTCCTGAATATATTCAGGAAAAAACGCATACGCCCTTTTTGGCCAACCAAGCAACCTGGAAAGGCAAATCAGCGCTACAAAGAAGTCTCGCTTCCCATCGGTCAAAAGGGCCAGGCTGAATAAAGTGTCAAAACCAGAAATGCAGGACAGGCCATGGAGAAATGGGAGCCTTGCTACGCTGATGGGCGGGATGTAAATTGCCAACAGCCACTCTGGAGAAGTGTACGGTGTGTCCTGAAACATCTAAAAAACTCAGCTTAGAGAGCATAGGGCACTTCCACTCATGGGCGTGTAAATTGGGAAAACTAAAAATCAGCAAGACACAGGCACCCCAAAGTTTAGGGCTGCTCTGTTGACAAGAACCTCCACTTTGTGACACCTTAAATATCCCAGGAAAGACAAGAATGGACAAAGAAGTTGTGGTCCTTATGTACAATGGAATATCACTCAGCCATGAAATCAACGTCATAAGGCTAGTAGCAGCATGATGAGTGGATTTGGGTACGACGATTCTAAGTGAAATAAGTCACACAGAAAAAGACACTTATCATAGATATCACTTATAGAGGGAATGTAAAAACCGCTACCCTTGAACTGAATTACATAACAGGTCAGAGTCACACGTTTAGAAAACACACTAGGGCTGCTTAACGGGAAAGGTGAGGTGGGGTGATGCATAAAACAAGGGTTTCAAATTAGCTCAGATAGCGTTCCATAAACCCAATATGTAATAGACAAGACCTACTCCTTCCTCAGTGAACTGGACTCAACACGCCCTATTCATCGCCCAAGAATATATCTGACTAGTAAGAATCTTAAAACCTATGTATTGATATCTCTCTGTAAGTGAGTGAAGTGGGTGAAAAGCGGCATAACCACAGCAGTGAAAAGCAGCTAAACCCCATTATACAAATCAATTACTTTTAAAAACCCGTGAAACAAAGACAGTGAAAGAGAGAGAAATTCTGACAAAATTCGTTCAGGGGCTGTGATGCAACCTGGATTGACCATATGTAGACCCACAGATGGATGAGACATAAGGGTGGACACTCTTGGGGCTGAGAGGTTTGGTGAGGTTGGGTGAGCAAACGCAGACCCTTTAAAGTAATACTGTGTGGTACCCATCCCATGGGTCCCAAATCTCCAGGTTCAAGGGCATCTTCCTACATCGAAAACATGCATGAGAAACCCAGAAGATGGTACACCGTGTGATCGGGAAAGGTTTCTAAAACGCACCTCATTTCTCATCTCCTTGTGCTCCGGTTCGCCATTCCAGCCGCTATACTAGCAATCTCCCTGCTTGGAGAATCAGCACCTTTAACCTCCTGTTCCGTACAGGTTGCAATTTGTCCTGAGGATGAACGGGAAGAGGGGGAACCAATGAGAGACTAGCTCTAGGTGTTGGGACAGGCACAGGTCACTCTATTTTCCCATCAGGAAGAAGAATTAACCACAGGCTCAGCCTGCCGCCCGAAGCCAGAATAGGGCCTGAAGCAAACCTGCGCTTTTGCGGCCAGCTCCCAAGAAAGCGAGTTGAAAAATGGAGCTCAGGGGCACTGCAATTCACAAACCTGCAGACTTAGAAATGATAACTCTCGTCCACAAATATATTGAGGGAAGGCAACGAAGAGGATTTGAAAGCAAGGCAGAATTGCAGGAATCAGATTTCAGGAGGTAGATTCGAATCGCCTTTAAAGCACAGGAAAAGCGGCAAAACCTCGACAATGATGCCCTTGGCCAAAAAGGGCATATGCGTTTTTTCCTGAATATATTCAGGAAAAAACGCATACGCCCTTTTTGGCCAACCAAGCAACCTGGAAAGGCAAATCAGCGCTACAAAGAAGTCTCGCTTCCCATCGGTCAAAAGGGCCAGGCTGAATAAAGTGTCAAAACCAGAAATGCAGGACAGGCCATGGAGAAATGGGAGCCTTGCTACGCTGATGGGCGGGATGTAAATTGCCAACAGCCACTCTGGAGAAGTGTACGGTGTGTCCTGAAACATCTAAAAAACTCAGCTTAGAGAGCATAGGGCACTTCCACTCATGGGCGTGTAAATTGGGAAAACTAAAAATCAGCAAGACACAGGCACCCCAAAGTTTAGGGCTGCTCTGTTGACAAGAACCTCCACTTTGTGACACCTTAAATATCCCAGGAAAGACAAGAATGGACAAAGAAGTTGTGGTCCTTATGTACAATGGAATATCACTCAGCCATGAAATCAACGTCATAAGGCTAGTAGCAGCATGATGAGTGGATTTGGGTACGACGATTCTAAGTGAAATAAGTCACACAGAAAAAGACACTTATCATAGATATCACTTATAGAGGGAATGTAAAAACCGCTACCCTTGAACTGAATTACATAACAGGTCAGAGTCACACGTTTAGAAAACACACTAGGGCTGCTTAACGGGAAAGGTGAGGTGGGGTGATGCATAAAACAAGGGTTTCAAATTAGCTCAGATAGCGTTCCATAAACCCAATATGTAATAGACAAGACCTACTCCTTCCTCAGTGAACTGGACTCAACACGCCCTATTCATCGCCCAAGAATATATCTGACTAGTAAGAATCTTAAAACCTATGTATTGATATCTCTCTGTAAGTGAGTGAAGTGGGTGAAAAGCGGCATAACCACAGCAGTGAAAAGCAGCTAAACCCCATTATACAAATCAATTACTTTTAAAAACCCGTGAAACAAAGACAGTGAAAGAGAGAGAAATTCTGACAAAATTCGTTCAGGGGCTGTGATGCAACCTGGATTGACCATATGTAGACCCACAGATGGATGAGACATAAGGGTGGACACTCTTGGGGCTGAGAGGTTTGGTGAGGTTGGGTGAGCAAACGCAGACCCTTTAAAGTAATACTGTGTGGTACCCATCCCATGGGTCCCAAATCTCCAGGTTCAAGGGCATCTTCCTACATCGAAAACATGCATGAGAAACCCAGAAGATGGTACACCGTGTGATCGGGAAAGGTTTCTAAAACGCACCTCATTTCTCATCTCCTTGTGCTCCGGTTCGCCATTCCAGCCGCTATACTAGCAATCTCCCTGCTTGGAGAATCAGCACCTTTAACCTCCTGTTCCGTACAGGTTGCAATTTGTCCTGAGGATGAACGGGAAGAGGGGGAACCAATGAGAGACTAGCTCTAGGTGTTGGGACAGGCACAGGTCACTCTATTTTCCCATCAGGAAGAAGAATTAACCTCAGGCTCAGCTTGCCGCCCGGAGCCAGAATAGGGCCTGAAGCAATCCTGCGCTTTTGCGGCCAGCTCCCAAGAAAGCGAGTTGAAAAATGGAGCTCAGGGGCACTGCAATTCACAAACCTGCAGACTTAGAAATGATAACTCTCGTCCACAAATATATTGAGGGAAGGCAACGAAGAGGATTTGAAAGCAAGGCAGAATTGCAGGAATCAGATTTCAGGAGGTAGATTCGAATCGCCTTTAAAGCACAGGAAAAGCGGCAAAACCTCGACAATGATGCCCTTGGCCAAAAAGGGCGTATGCGTTTTTTCCTGAATATATTCAGGAAAAAACGCATACGCCCTTTTTGGCCAACCAAGCAACCTGGAAAGGCAAATCAGCGCTACAAAGAAGTCTCGCTTCCCATCGGTCAAAAGGGCCAGGCTGAATAAAGTGTCAAAACTAGAAATGCAGGACAGGCCATGGAGAAATGGGAGCCTTGCTACGCTGATGGGCGGGATGTAAATTGCCAACAGCCACTCTGGAGAAGTGTACGGTGTGTCCTGAAACATCTAAAAAACTCAGCTTAGAGAGCATAGGGCACTTCCACTCATGGGCGTGTAAATTGGGAAAACTAAAAATCAGCAAGACACAGGCACCCCAAAGTTTAGGGCTGCTCTGTTGACAAGAACCTCCACTTTGTGACACCTTAAATATCCCAGGAAAGACAAGAATGGACAAAGAAGTTGTGGTCCTTATGTACAATGGAATATCACTCAGCCATGAAATCAACGTCATAAGGCTAGTAGCAGCATGATGAGTGGATTTGGGTACGACGATTCTAAGTGAAATAAGTCACACAGAAAAAGACACTTATCATAGATATCACTTATAGAGGGAATGTAAAAACCGCTACCCTTGAACTGAATTACATAACAGGTCAGAGTCACACGTTTAGAAAACACACTAGGGCTGCTTAACGGGAAAGGTGAGGTGGGGTGATGCATAAAACAAGGGTTTCAAATTAGCTCAGATAGCGTTCCATAAACCCAATATGTAATAGACAAGACCTACTCCTTCCTCAGTGAACTGGACTCAACACGCCCTATTCATCGCCCAAGAATATATCTGACTAGTAAGAATCTTAAAACCTATGTATTGATATCTCTCTGTAAGTGAGTGAAGTGGGTGAAAAGCGGCATAACCACAGCAGTGAAAAGCAGCTAAACCCCATTATACAAATCAATTACTTTTAAAAACCCGTGAAACAAAGACAGTGAAAGAGAGAGAAATTCTGACAAAATTCGTTCAGGGGCTGTGATGCAACCTGGATTGACCATATGTAGACCCACAGATGGATGAGACATAAGGGTGGACACTCTTGGGGCTGAGAGGTTTGGTGAGGTTGGGTGAGCAAACGCAGACCCTTTAAAGTAATACTGTGTGGTACCCATCCCATGGGTCCCAAATCTCCAGGTTCAAGGGCATCTTCCTACATCGAAAACATGCATGAGAAACCCAGAAGATGGTACACCGTGTGATCGGGAAAGGTTTCTAAAACGCACCTCATTTCTCATCTCCTTGTGCTCCGGTTCGCCATTCCAGCCGCTATACTAGCAATCTCCCTGCTTGGAGAATCAGCACCTTTAACCTCCTGTTCCGTACAGGTTGCAATTTGTCCTGAGGATGAACGGGAAGAGGGGGAACCAATGAGAGACTAGCTCTAGGTGTTGGGACAGGCACAGGTCACTCTATTTTCCCATCAGGAAGAAGAATTAACCTCAGGCTCAGCTTGCCGCCCGGAGCCAGAATAGGGCCTGAAGCAATCCTGCGCTTTTGCGGCCAGCTCCCAAGAAAGCGAGTTGAAAAATGGAGCTCAGGGGCACTGCAATTCACAAACCTGCAGACTTAGAAATGATAACTCTCGTCCACAAATATATTGAGGGAAGGCAACGAAGAGGATTTGAAAGCAAGGCAGAATTGCAGGAATCAGATTTCAGGAGGTAGATTCGAATCGCCTTTAAAGCACAGGAAAAGCGGCAAAACCTCGACAATGATGCCCTTGGCCAAAAAGGGCGTATGCGTTTTTTCCTGAATATATTCAGGAAAAAACGCATACGCCCTTTTTGGCCAACCAAGCAACCTGGAAAGGCAAATCAGCGCTACAAAGAAGTCTCGCTTCCCATCGGTCAAAAGGGCCAGGCTGAATAAAGTGTCAAAACCAGAAATGCAGGACAGGCCATGGAGAAATGGGAGCCTTGCTACGCTGATGGGCGGGATGTAAATTGCCAACAGCCACTCTGGAGAAGTGTACGGTGTGTCCTGAAACATCTAAAAAACTCAGCTTAGAGAGCATAGGGCACTTCCACTCATGGGCGTGTAAATTGGGAAAACTAAAAATCAGCAAGACACAGGCACCCCAAAGTTTAGGGCTGCTCTGTTGACAAGAACCTCCACTTTGTGACACCTTAAATATCCCAGGAAAGACAAGAATGGACAAAGAAGTTGTGGTCCTTATGTACAATGGAATATCACTCAGCCATGAAATCAACGTCATAAGGCTAGTAGCAGCATGATGAGTGGATTTGGGTACGACGATTCTAAGTGAAATAAGTCACACAGAAAAAGACACTTATCATAGATATCACTTATAGAGGGAATGTAAAAACCGCTACCCTTGAACTGAATTACATAACAGGTCAGAGTCACACGTTTAGAAAACACACTAGGGCTGCTTAACGGGAAAGGTGAGGTGGGGTGATGCATAAAACAAGGGTTTCAAATTAGCTCAGATAGCGTTCCATAAACCCAATATGTAATAGACAAGACCTACTCCTTCCTCAGTGAACTGGACTCAACACGCCCTATTCATCGCCCAAGAATATATCTGACTAGTAAGAATCTTAAAACCTATGTATTGATATCTCTCTGTAAGTGAGTGAAGTGGGTGAAAAGCGGCATAACCACAGCAGTGAAAAGCAGCTAAACCCCATTATACAAATCAATTACTTTTAAAAACCCGTGAAACAAAGACAGTGAAAGAGAGAGAAATTCTGACAAAATTCGTTCAGGGGCTGTGATGCAACCTGGATTGACCATATGTAGACCCACAGATGGATGAGACATAAGGGTGGACACTCTTGGGGCTGAGAGGTTTGGTGAGGTTGGGTGAGCAAACGCAGACCCTTTAAAGTAATACTGTGTGGTACCCATCCCATGGGTCCCAAATCTCCAGGTTCAAGGGCATCTTCCTACATCGAAAACATGCATGAGAAACCCAGAAGATGGTACACCGTGTGATCGGGAAAGGTTTCTAAAACGCACCTCATTTCTCATCTCCTTGTGCTCCGGTTCGCCATTCCAGCCGCTATACTAGCAATCTCCCTGCTTGGAGAATCAGCACCTTTAACCTCCTGTTCCGTACAGGTTGCAATTTGTCCTGAGGATGAACGGGAAGAGGGGGAACCAATGAGAGACTAGCTCTAGGTGTTGGGACAGGCACAGGTCACTCTATTTTCCCATCAGGAAGAAGAATTAACCTCAGGCTCAGCTTGCCGCCCGGAGCCAGAATAGGGCCTGAAGCAATCCTGCGCTTTTGCGGCCAGCTCCCAAGAAAGCGAGTTGAAAAATGGAGCTCAGGGGCACTGCAATTCACAAACCTGCAGACTTAGAAATGATAACTCTCGTCCACAAATATATTGAGGGAAGGCAACGAAGAGGATTTGAAAGCAAGGCAGAATTGCAGGAATCAGATTTCAGGAGGTAGATTCGAATCGCCTTTAAAGCACAGGAAAAGCGGCAAAACCTCGACAATGATGCCCTTGGCCAAAAAGGGCGTATGCGTTTTTTCCTGAATATATTCAGGAAAAAACGCATACGCCCTTTTTGGCCAACCAAGCAACCTGGAAAGGCAAATCAGCGCTACAAAGAAGTCTCGCTTCCCATCGGTCAAAAGGGCCAGGCTGAATAAAGTGTCAAAACCAGAAATGCAGGACAGGCCATGGAGAAATGGGAGCCTTGCTACGCTGATGGGCGGGATGTAAATTGCCAACAGCCACTCTGGAGAAGTGTACGGTGTGTCCTGAAACATCTAAAAAACTCAGCTTAGAGAGCATAGGGCACTTCCACTCATGGGCGTGTAAATTGGGAAAACTAAAAATCAGCAAGACACAGGCACCCCAAAGTTTAGGGCTGCTCTGTTGACAAGAACCTCCACTTTGTGACACCTTAAATATCCCAGGAAAGACAAGAATGGACAAAGAAGTTGTGGTCCTTATGTACAATGGAATATCACTCAGCCATGAAATCAACGTCATAAGGCTAGTAGCAGCATGATGAGTGGATTTGGGTACGACGATTCTAAGTGAAATAAGTCACACAGAAAAAGACACTTATCATAGATATCACTTATAGAGGGAATGTAAAAACCGCTACCCTTGAACTGAATTACATAACAGGTCAGAGTCACACGTTTAGAAAACACACTAGGGCTGCTTAACGGGAAAGGTGAGGTGGGGTGATGCATAAAACAAGGGTTTCAAATTAGCTCAGATAGCGTTCCATAAACCCAATATGTAATAGACAAGACCTACTCCTTCCTCAGTGAACTGGACTCAACACGCCCTATTCATCGCCCAAGAATATATCTGACTAGTAAGAATCTTAAAACCTATGTATTGATATCTCTCTGTAAGTGAGTGAAGTGGGTGAAAAGCGGCATAACCACAGCAGTGAAAAGCAGCTAAACCCCATTATACAAATCAATTACTTTTAAAAACCCGTGAAACAAAGACAGTGAAAGAGAGAGAAATTCTGACAAAATTCGTTCAGGGGCTGTGATGCAACCTGGATTGACCATATGTAGACCCACAGATGGATGAGACATAAGGGTGGACACTCTTGGGGCTGAGAGGTTTGGTGAGGTTGGGTGAGCAAACGCAGACCCTTTAAAGTAATACTGCGTGGAACCCATCCAATGGGTCCCAAATCTCCAGGTTCAAGGGCATCTTCCTACATCGAAAACATACATGAGAAACCCAGAAGATGGTACACCGTGTGATCGGGAAAGGTTTCTAAAACGCACCTCATTTCTCATCTCCTTGTGCTCCGGTTCGCCTTTCCAGCCGCTATACTAGCAATCTCCCTGCCTGGAGAATCAGCACCTTTAACCTCCTGTACCAAACAGGTTGCAATTTGTCCTGAGGATGAACGGGAAGAGGGGGAACCAATGAGAGACTAGCTCTAGGTGTTGGGACAGGCACAGGTCACTCTATTTTCCCATCAGGAAGAAGAATTAACCACAGGCTCAGCCTGCCGCCCGAAGCCAGAATAGGGCCTGAAGCAAACCTGCGCTTTTGCGGCCAGCTCCCAAGAAAGCGAGTTGAAAAATGGAGCTCAGGGGCACTGCAATTCACAAACCTGCAGACTTAGAAATGATAACTCTCGTCCACAAATATATTGAGGGAAGGCAACGAAGAGGATTTGAAAGCAAGGCAGAATTGCAGGAATCAGATTTCAGGAGGTAGATTCGAATCGCCTTTAAAGCACAGGAAAAGCGGCAAAACCTCGACAATGATGCCCTTGGCCAAAAAGGGCGTATGCGTTTTTTCCTGAATATATTCAGGAAAAAACGCATACGCCCTTTTTGGCCAACCAAGCAACCTGGAAAGGCAAATCAGCGCTACAAAGAAGTCTCGCTTCCCATCGGTCAAAAGGGCCAGGCTGAATAAAGTGTCAAAACTAGAAATGCAGGACAGGCCATGGAGAAATGGGAGCCTTGCTACGCTGATGGGCGGGATGTAAATTGCCAACAGCCACTCTGGAGAAGTGTACGGTGTGTCCTGAAACATCTAAAAAACTCAGCTTAGAGAGCATAGGGCACTTCCACTCATGGGCGTGTAAATTGGGAAAACTAAAAATCAGCAAGACACAGGCACCCCAAAGTTTAGGGCTGCTCTGTTGACAAGAACCTCCACTTTGTGACACCTTAAATATCCCAGGAAAGACAAGAATGGACAAAGAAGTTGTGGTCCTTATGTACAATGGAATATCACTCAGCCATGAAATCAACGTCATAAGGCTAGTAGCAGCATGATGAGTGGATTTGGGTACGACGATTCTAAGTGAAATAAGTCACACAGAAAAAGACACTTATCATAGATATCACTTATAGAGGGAATGTAAAAACCGCTACCCTTGAACTGAATTACATAACAGGTCAGAGTCACACGTTTAGAAAACACACTAGGGCTGCTTAACGGGAAAGGTGAGGTGGGGTGATGCATAAAACAAGGGTTTCAAATTAGCTCAGATAGCGTTCCATAAACCCAATATGTAATAGACAAGACCTACTCCTTCCTCAGTGAACTGGACTCAACACGCCCTATTCATCGCCCAAGAATATATCTGACTAGTAAGAATCTTAAAACCTATGTATTGATATCTCTCTGTAAGTGAGTGAAGTGGGTGAAAAGCGGCATAACCACAGCAGTGAAAAGCAGCTAAACCCCATTATACAAATCAATTACTTTTAAAAACCCGTGAAACAAAGACAGTGAAAGAGAGAGAAATTCTGACAAAATTCGTTCAGGGGCTGTGATGCAACCTGGATTGACCATATGTAGACCCACAGATGGATGAGACATAAGGGTGGACACTCTTGGGGCTGAGAGGTTTGGTGAGGTTGGGTGAGCAAACGCAGACCCTTTAAAGTAATACTGTGTGGTACCCATCCCATGGGTCCCAAATCTCCAGGTTCAAGGGCATCTTCCTACATCGAAAACATGCATGAGAAACCCAGAAGATGGTACACCGTGTGATCGGGAAAGGTTTCTAAAACGCACCTCATTTCTCATCTCCTTGTGCTCCGGTTCGCCATTCCAGCCGCTATACTAGCAATCTCCCTGCTTGGAGAATCAGCACCTTTAACCTCCTGTTCCGTACAGGTTGCAATTTGTCCTGAGGATGAACGGGAAGAGGGGGAACCAATGAGAGACTAGCTCTAGGTGTTGGGACAGGCACAGGTCACTCTATTTTCCCATCAGGAAGAAGAATTAACCTCAGGCTCAGCTTGCCGCCCGGAGCCAGAATAGGGCCTGAAGCAATCCTGCGCTTTTGCGGCCAGCTCCCAAGAAAGCGAGTTGAAAAATGGAGCTCAGGGGCACTGCAATTCACAAACCTGCAGACTTAGAAATGATAACTCTCGTCCACAAATATATTGAGGGAAGGCAACGAAGAGGATTTGAAAGCAAGGCAGAATTGCAGGAATCAGATTTCAGGAGGTAGATTCGAATCGCCTTTAAAGCACAGGAAAAGCGGCAAAACCTCGACAATGATGCCCTTGGCCAAAAAGGGCGTATGCGTTTTTTCCTGAATATATTCAGGAAAAAACGCATACGCCCTTTTTGGCCAACCAAGCAACCTGGAAAGGCAAATCAGCGCTACAAAGAAGTCTCGCTTCCCATCGGTCAAAAGGGCCAGGCTGAATAAAGTGTCAAAACCAGAAATGCAGGACAGGCCATGGAGAAATGGGAGCCTTGCTACGCTGATGGGCGGGATGTAAATTGCCAACAGCCACTCTGGAGAAGTGTACGGTGTGTCCTGAAACATCTAAAAAACTCAGCTTAGAGAGCATAGGGCACTTCCACTCATGGGCGTGTAAATTGGGAAAACTAAAAATCAGCAAGACACAGGCACCCCAAAGTTTAGGGCTGCTCTGTTGACAAGAACCTCCACTTTGTGACACCTTAAATATCCCAGGAAAGACAAGAATGGACAAAGAAGTTGTGGTCCTTATGTACAATGGAATATCACTCAGCCATGAAATCAACGTCATAAGGCTAGTAGCAGCATGATGAGTGGATTTGGGTACGACGATTCTAAGTGAAATAAGTCACACAGAAAAAGACACTTATCATAGATATCACTTATAGAGGGAATGTAAAAACCGCTACCCTTGAACTGAATTACATAACAGGTCAGAGTCACACGTTTAGAAAACACACTAGGGCTGCTTAACGGGAAAGGTGAGGTGGGGTGATGCATAAAACAAGGGTTTCAAATTAGCTCAGATAGCGTTCCATAAACCCAATATGTAATAGACAAGACCTACTCCTTCCTCAGTGAACTGGACTCAACACGCCCTATTCATCGCCCAAGAATATATCTGACTAGTAAGAATCTTAAAACCTATGTATTGATATCTCTCTGTAAGTGAGTGAAGTGGGTGAAAAGCGGCATAACCACAGCAGTGAAAAGCAGCTAAACCCCATTATACAAATCAATTACTTTTAAAAACCCGTGAAACAAAGACAGTGAAAGAGAGAGAAATTCTGACAAAATTCGTTCAGGGGCTGTGATGCAACCTGGATTGACCATATGTAGACCCACAGATGGATGAGACATAAGGGTGGACACTCTTGGGGCTGAGAGGTTTGGTGAGGTTGGGTGAGCAAACGCAGACCCTTTAAAGTAATACTGTGTGGTACCCATCCCATGGGTCCCAAATCTCCAGGTTCAAGGGCATCTTCCTACATCGAAAACATGCATGAGAAACCCAGAAGATGGTACACCGTGTGATCGGGAAAGGTTTCTAAAACGCACCTCATTTCTCATCTCCTTGTGCTCCGGTTCGCCATTCCAGCCGCTATACTAGCAATCTCCCTGCTTGGAGAATCAGCACCTTTAACCTCCTGTTCCGTACAGGTTGCAATTTGTCCTGAGGATGAACGGGAAGAGGGGGAACCAATGAGAGACTAGCTCTAGGTGTTGGGACAGGCACAGGTCACTCTATTTTCCCATCAGGAAGAAGAATTAACCTCAGGCTCAGCTTGCCGCCCGGAGCCAGAATAGGGCCTGAAGCAATCCTGCGCTTTTGCGGCCAGCTCCCAAGAAAGCGAGTTGAAAAATGGAGCTCAGGGGCACTGCAATTCACAAACCTGCAGACTTAGAAATGATAACTCTCGTCCACAAATATATTGAGGGAAGGCAACGAAGAGGATTTGAAAGCAAGGCAGAATTGCAGGAATCAGATTTCAGGAGGTAGATTCGAATCGCCTTTAAAGCACAGGAAAAGCGGCAAAACCTCGACAATGATGCCCTTGGCCAAAAAGGGCGTATGCGTTTTTTCCTGAATATATTCAGGAAAAAACGCATACGCCCTTTTTGGCCAACCAAGCAACCTGGAAAGGCAAATCAGCGCTACAAAGAAGTCTCGCTTCCCATCGGTCAAAAGGGCCAGGCTGAATAAAGTGTCAAAACCAGAAATGCAGGACAGGCCATGGAGAAATGGGAGCCTTGCTACGCTGATGGGCGGGATGTAAATTGCCAACAGCCACTCTGGAGAAGTGTACGGTGTGTCCTGAAACATCTAAAAAACTCAGCTTAGAGAGCATAGGGCACTTCCACTCATGGGCGTGTAAATTGGGAAAACTAAAAATCAGCAAGACACAGGCACCCCAAAGTTTAGGGCTGCTCTGTTGACAAGAACCTCCACTTTGTGACACCTTAAATATCCCAGGAAAGACAAGAATGGACAAAGAAGTTGTGGTCCTTATGTACAATGGAATATCACTCAGCCATGAAATCAACGTCATAAGGCTAGTAGCAGCATGATGAGTGGATTTGGGTACGACGATTCTAAGTGAAATAAGTCACACAGAAAAAGACACTTATCATAGATATCACTTATAGAGGGAATGTAAAAACCGCTACCCTTGAACTGAATTACATAACAGGTCAGAGTCACACGTTTAGAAAACACACTAGGGCTGCTTAACGGGAAAGGTGAGGTGGGGTGATGCATAAAACAAGGGTTTCAAATTAGCTCAGATAGCGTTCCATAAACCCAATATGTAATAGACAAGACCTACTCCTTCCTCAGTGAACTGGACTCAACACGCCCTATTCATCGCCCAAGAATATATCTGACTAGTAAGAATCTTAAAACCTATGTATTGATATCTCTCTGTAAGTGAGTGAAGTGGGTGAAAAGCGGCATAACCACAGCAGTGAAAAGCAGCTAAACCCCATTATACAAATCAATTACTTTTAAAAACCCGTGAAACAAAGACAGTGAAAGAGAGAGAAATTCTGACAAAATTCGTTCAGGGGCTGTGATGCAACCTGGATTGACCATATGTAGACCCACAGATGGATGAGGCATAAGGGTGGACACTCTTGGGGCTGAGAGGTTTGGTGAGGTTGGGTGAGCAAACGCAGACCCTTTAAAGTAATACTGCGTGGAACCCATCCAATGGGTCCCAAATCTCCAGGTTCAAGGGCATCTTCGTACATCGAAAACATACATGAGAAACCCAGAAGATGGTACACCGTGTGATCGGGAAAGGTTTCTAAAACGCACCTCATTTCTCATCTCCTTGTGCTCCGGTTCGCCTTTCCAGCCGCTATACTAGCAATCTCCCTGCCTGGAGAATCAGCACCTTTAACCTCCTGTACCAAACAGGTTGCAATTTGTCCTGAGGATGAACGGGAAGAGGGGGAACCAATGAGAGACTAGCTCTAGGTGTTGGGACAGGCACAGGTCACTCTATTTTCCCATCAGGAAGAAGAATTAACCACAGGCTCAGCCTGCCGCCCGAAGCCAGAATAGGGCCTGAAGCAAACCTGCGCTTTTGCGGCCAGCTCCCAAGAAAGCGAGTTGAAAAATGGAGCTCAGGGGCACTGCAATTCACAAACCTGCAGACTTAGAAATGATAACTCTCGTCCACAAATATATTGAGGGAAGGCAACGAAGAGGATTTGAAAGCAAGGCAGAATTGCAGGAAACAGATTTCAGGAGGTAGATTCGAATCGCCTTTAAAGCACAGGAAAAGCGGCAAAACCTCGACAATGATGCCCTTGGCCAAAAAGGGCGTATGCGTTTTTTCCTGAATATATTCAGGAAAAAACGCATACGCCCTTTTTGGCCAACCAAGCAACCTGGAAAGGCAAATCAGCGCTACAAAGAAGTCTCGCTTCCCATCGGTCAAAAGGGCCAGGCTGAATAAAGTGTCAAAACCAGAAATGCAGGACAGGCCATGGAGAAATGGGAGCCTTGCTACGCTGATGGGCGGGATGTAAATTGCCAACAGCCACTCTGGAGAAGTGTACGGTGTGTCCTGAAACATCTAAAAAACTCAGCTTAGAGAGCATAGGGCACTTCCACTCATGGGCGTGTAAATTGGGAAAACTAAAAATCAGCAAGACACAGGCACCCCAAAGTTTAGGGCTGCTCTGTTGACAAGAACCTCCACTTTGTGACACCTTAAATATCCCAGGAAAGACAAGAATGGACAAAGAAGTTGTGGTCCTTATGTACAATGGAATATCACTCAGCCATGAAATCAACGTCATAAGGCTAGTAGCAGCATGATGAGTGGATTTGGGTACGACGATTCTAAGTGAAATAAGTCACACAGAAAAAGACACTTATCATAGATATCACTTATAGAGGGAATGTAAAAACCGCTACCCTTGAACTGAATTACATAACAGGTCAGAGTCACACGTTTAGAAAACACACTAGGGCTGCTTAACGGGAAAGGTGAGGTGGGGTGATGCATAAAACAAGGGTTTCAAATTAGCTCAGATAGCGTTCCATAAACCCAATATGTAATAGACAAGACCTACTCCTTCCTCAGTGAACTGGACTCAACACGCCCTATTCATCGCCCAAGAATATATCTGACTAGTAAGAATCTTAAAACCTATGTATTGATATCTCTCTGTAAGTGAGTGAAGTGGGTGAAAAGCGGCATAACCACAGCAGTGAAAAGCAGCTAAACCCCATTATACAAATCAATTACTTTTAAAAACCCGTGAAACAAAGACAGTGAAAGAGAGAGAAATTCTGACAAAATTCGTTCAGGGGCTGTGATGCAACCTGGATTGACCATATGTAGACCCACAGATGGATGAGACATAAGGGTGGACACTCTTGGGGCTGAGAGGTTTGGTGAGGTTGGGTGAGCAAACGCAGACCCTTTAAAGTAATACTGCGTGGAACCCATCCAATGGGTCCCAAATCTCCAGGTTCAAGGGCATCTTCCTACATCGAAAACATACATGAGAAACCCAGAAGATGGTACACCGTGTGATCGGGAAAGGTTTCTAAAACGCACCTCATTTCTCATCTCCTTGTGCTCCGGTTCGCCTTTCCAGCCGCTATACTAACAATCTCCCTGCCTGGAGAATCAGCACCTTTAACCTCCTGTACCAAACAGGTTGCAATTTGTCCTGAGGATGAACGGGAAGAGGGGGAACCAATGAGAGACTAGCTCTAGGTGTTGGGACAGGCACAGGTCACTCTATTTTCCCATCAGGAAGAAGAATTAACCACAGGCTCAGCCTGCCGCCCGAAGCCAGAATAGGGCCTGAAGCAAACCTGCGCTTTTGCGGCCAGCTCCCAAGAAAGCGAGTTGAAAAATGGAGCTCAGGGGCACTGCAATTCACAAACCTGCAGACTTAGAAATGATAACTCTCGTCCACAAATATATTGAGGGAAGGCAACGAAGAGGATTTGAAAGCAAGGCAGAATTGCAGGAATCAGATTTCAGGAGGTAGATTCGAATCGCCTTTAAAGCACAGGAAAAGCGGCAAAACCTCGACAATGATGCCCTTGGCCAAAAAGGGCGTATGCGTTTTTTCCTGAATATATTCAGGAAAAAACGCATACGCCCTTTTTGGCCAACCAAGCAACCTGGAAAGGCAAATCAGCGCTACAAAGAAGTCTCGCTTCCCATCGGTCAAAAGGGCCAGGCTGAATAAAGTGTCAAAACCAGAAATGCAGGACAGGCCATGGAGAAATGGGAGCCTTGCTACGCTGATGGGCGGGATGTAAATTGCCAACAGCCACTCTGGAGAAGTGTACGGTGTGTCCTGAAACATCTAAAAAACTCAGCTTAGAGAGCATAGGGCACTTCCACTCATGGGCGTGTAAATTGGGAAAACTAAAAATCAGCAAGACACAGGCACCCCAAAGTTTAGGGCTGCTCTGTTGACAAGAACCTCCACTTTGTGACACCTTAAATATCCCAGGAAAGACAAGAATGGACAAAGAAGTTGTGGTCCTTATGTACAATGGAATATCACTCAGCCATGAAATCAACGTCATAAGGCTAGTAGCAGCATGATGAGTGGATTTGGGTACGACGATTCTAAGTGAAATAAGTCACACAGAAAAAGACACTTATCATAGATATCACTTATAGAGGGAATGTAAAAACCGCTACCCTTGAACTGAATTACATAACAGGTCAGAGTCACACGTTTAGAAAACACACTAGGGCTGCTTAACGGGAAAGGTGAGGTGGGGTGATGCATAAAACAAGGGTTTCAAATTAGCTCAGATAGCGTTCCATAAACCCAATATGTAATAGACAAGACCTACTCCTTCCTCAGTGAACTGGACTCAACACGCCCTATTCATCGCCCAAGAATATATCTGACTAGTAAGAATCTTAAAACCTATGTATTGATATCTCTCTGTAAGTGAGTGAAGTGGGTGAAAAGCGGCATAACCACAGCAGTGAAAAGCAGCTAAACCCCATTATACAAATCAATTACTTTTAAAAACCCGTGAAACAAAGACAGTGAAAGAGAGAGAAATTCTGACAAAATTCGTTCAGGGGCTGTGATGCAACCTGGATTGACCATATGTAGACCCACAGATGGATGAGACATAAGGGTGGACACTCTTGGGGCTGAGAGGTTTGGTGAGGTTGGGTGAGCAAACGCAGACCCTTTAAAGTAATACTGTGTGGTACCCATCCCATGGGTCCCAAATCTCCAGGTTCAAGGGCATCTTCCTACATCGAAAACATGCATGAGAAACCCAGAAGATGGTACACCGTGTGATCGGGAAAGGTTTCTAAAACGCACCTCATTTCTCATCTCCTTGTGCTCCGGTTCGCCATTCCAGCCGCTATACTAGCAATCTCCCTGCTTGGAGAATCAGCACCTTTAACCTCCTGTTCCGTACAGGTTGCAATTTGTCCTGAGGATGAACGGGAAGAGGGGGAACCAATGAGAGACTAGCTCTAGGTGTTGGGACAGGCACAGGTCACTCTATTTTCCCATCAGGAAGAAGAATTAACCTCAGGCTCAGCTTGCCGCCCGGAGCCAGAATAGGGCCTGAAGCAATCCTGCGCTTTTGCGGCCAGCTCCCAAGAAAGCGAGTTGAAAAATGGAGCTCAGGGGCACTGCAATTCACAAACCTGCAGACTTAGAAATGATAACTCTCGTCCACAAATATATTGAGGGAAGGCAACGAAGAGGATTTGAAAGCAAGGCAGAATTGCAGGAATCAGATTTCAGGAGGTAGATTCGAATCGCCTTTAAAGCACAGGAAAAGCGGCAAAACCTCGACAATGATGCCCTTGGCCAAAAAGGGCGTATGCGTTTTTTCCTGAATATATTCAGGAAAAAACGCATACGCCCTTTTTGGCCAACCAAGCAACCTGGAAAGGCAAATCAGCGCTACAAAGAAGTCTCGCTTCCCATCGGTCAAAAGGGCCAGGCTGAATAAAGTGTCAAAACCAGAAATGCAGGACAGGCCATGGAGAAATGGGAGCCTTGCTACGCTGATGGGCGGGATGTAAATTGCCAACAGCCACTCTGGAGAAGTGTACGGTGTGTCCTGAAACATCTAAAAAACTCAGCTTAGAGAGCATAGGGCACTTCCACTCATGGGCGTGTAAATTGGGAAAACTAAAAATCAGCAAGACACAGGCACCCCAAAGTTTAGGGCTGCTCTGTTGACAAGAACCTCCACTTTGTGACACCTTAAATATCCCAGGAAAGACAAGAATGGACAAAGAAGTTGTGGTCCTTATGTACAATGGAATATCACTCAGCCATGAAATCAACGTCATAAGGCTAGTAGCAGCATGATGAGTGGATTTGGGTACGACGATTCTAAGTGAAATAAGTCACACAGAAAAAGACACTTATCATAGATATCACTTATAGAGGGAATGTAAAAACCGCTACCCTTGAACTGAATTACATAACAGGTCAGAGTCACACGTTTAGAAAACACACTAGGGCTGCTTAACGGGAAAGGTGAGGTGGGGTGATGCATAAAACAAGGGTTTCAAATTAGCTCAGATAGCGTTCCATAAACCCAATATGTAATAGACAAGACCTACTCCTTCCTCAGTGAACTGGACTCAACACGCCCTATTCATCGCCCAAGAATATATCTGACTAGTAAGAATCTTAAAACCTATGTATTGATATCTCTCTGTAAGTGAGTGAAGTGGGTGAAAAGCGGCATAACCACAGCAGTGAAAAGCAGCTAAACCCCATTATACAAATCAATTACTTTTAAAAACCCGTGAAACAAAGACAGTGAAAGAGAGAGAAATTCTGACAAAATTCGTTCAGGGGCTGTGATGCAACCTGGATTGACCATATGTAGACCCACAGATGGATGAGACATAAGGGTGGACACTCTTGGGGCTGAGAGGTTTGGTGAGGTTGGGTGAGCAAACGCAGACCCTTTAAAGTAATACTGTGTGGTACCCATCCCATGGGTCCCAAATCTCCAGGTTCAAGGGCATCTTCCTACATCGAAAACATGCATGAGAAACCCAGAAGATGGTACACCGTGTGATCGGGAAAGGTTTCTAAAACGCACCTCATTTCTCATCTCCTTGTGCTCCGGTTCGCCATTCCAGCCGCTATACTAGCAATCTCCCTGCTTGGAGAATCAGCACCTTTAACCTCCTGTTCCGTACAGGTTGCAATTTGTCCTGAGGATGAACGGGAAGAGGGGGAACCAATGAGAGACTAGCTCTAGGTGTTGGGACAGGCACAGGTCACTCTATTTTCCCATCAGGAAGAAGAATTAACCACAGGCTCAGCCTGCCGCCCGAAGCCAGAATAGGGCCTGAAGCAAACCTGCGCTTTTGCGGCCAGCTCCCAAGAAAGCGAGTTGAAAAATGGAGCTCAGGGGCACTGCAATTCACAAACCTGCAGACTTAGAAATGATAACTCTCGTCCACAAATATATTGAGGGAAGGCAACGAAGAGGATTTGAAAGCAAGGCAGAATTGCAGGAATCAGATTTCAGGAGGTAGATTCGAATCGCCTTTAAAGCACAGGAAAAGCGGCAAAACCTCGACAATGATGCCCTTGGCCAAAAAGGGCATATGCGTTTTTTCCTGAATATATTCAGGAAAAAACGCATACGCCCTTTTTGGCCAACCAAGCAACCTGGAAAGGCAAATCAGCGCTACAAAGAAGTCTCGCTTCCCATCGGTCAAAAGGGCCAGGCTGAATAAAGTGTCAAAACCAGAAATGCAGGACAGGCCATGGAGAAATGGGAGCCTTGCTACGCTGATGGGCGGGATGTAAATTGCCAACAGCCACTCTGGAGAAGTGTACGGTGTGTCCTGAAACATCTAAAAAACTCAGCTTAGAGAGCATAGGGCACTTCCACTCATGGGCGTGTAAATTGGGAAAACTAAAAATCAGCAAGACACAGGCACCCCAAAGTTTAGGGCTGCTCTGTTGACAAGAACCTCCACTTTGTGACACCTTAAATATCCCAGGAAAGACAAGAATGGACAAAGAAGTTGTGGTCCTTATGTACAATGGAATATCACTCAGCCATGAAATCAACGTCATAAGGCTAGTAGCAGCATGATGAGTGGATTTGGGTACGACGATTCTAAGTGAAATAAGTCACACAGAAAAAGACACTTATCATAGATATCACTTATAGAGGGAATGTAAAAACCGCTACCCTTGAACTGAATTACATAACAGGTCAGAGTCACACGTTTAGAAAACACACTAGGGCTGCTTAACGGGAAAGGTGAGGTGGGGTGATGCATAAAACAAGGGTTTCAAATTAGCTCAGATAGCGTTCCATAAACCCAATATGTAATAGACAAGACCTACTCCTTCCTCAGTGAACTGGACTCAACACGCCCTATTCATCGCCCAAGAATATATCTGACTAGTAAGAATCTTAAAACCTATGTATTGATATCTCTCTGTAAGTGAGTGAAGTGGGTGAAAAGCGGCATAACCACAGCAGTGAAAAGCAGCTAAACCCCATTATACAAATCAATTACTTTTAAAAACCCGTGAAACAAAGACAGTGAAAGAGAGAGAAATTCTGACAAAATTCGTTCAGGGGCTGTGATGCAACCTGGATTGACCATATGTAGACCCACAGATGGATGAGACATAAGGGTGGACACTCTTGGGGCTGAGAGGTTTGGTGAGGTTGGGTGAGCAAACGCAGACCCTTTAAAGTAATACTGTGTGGTACCCATCCCATGGGTCCCAAATCTCCAGGTTCAAGGGCATCTTCCTACATCGAAAACATGCATGAGAAACCCAGAAGATGGTACACCGTGTGATCGGGAAAGGTTTCTAAAACGCACCTCATTTCTCATCTCCTTGTGCTCCGGTTCGCCATTCCAGCCGCTATACTAGCAATCTCCCTGCTTGGAGAATCAGCACCTTTAACCTCCTGTTCCGTACAGGTTGCAATTTGTCCTGAGGATGAACGGGAAGAGGGGGAACCAATGAGAGACTAGCTCTAGGTGTTGGGACAGGCACAGGTCACTCTATTTTCCCATCAGGAAGAAGAATTAACCTCAGGCTCAGCTTGCCGCCCGGAGCCAGAATAGGGCCTGAAGCAATCCTGCGCTTTTGCGGCCAGCTCCCAAGAAAGCGAGTTGAAAAATGGAGCTCAGGGGCACTGCAATTCACAAACCTGCAGACTTAGAAATGATAACTCTCGTCCACAAATATATTGAGGGAAGGCAACGAAGAGGATTTGAAAGCAAGGCAGAATTGCAGGAATCAGATTTCAGGAGGTAGATTCGAATCGCCTTTAAAGCACAGGAAAAGCGGCAAAACCTCGACAATGATGCCCTTGGCCAAAAAGGGCGTATGCGTTTTTTCCTGAATATATTCAGGAAAAAACGCATACGCCCTTTTTGGCCAACCAAGCAACCTGGAAAGGCAAATCAGCGCTACAAAGAAGTCTCGCTTCCCATCGGTCAAAAGGGCCAGGCTGAATAAAGTGTCAAAACTAGAAATGCAGGACAGGCCATGGAGAAATGGGAGCCTTGCTACGCTGATGGGCGGGATGTAAATTGCCAACAGCCACTCTGGAGAAGTGTACGGTGTGTCCTGAAACATCTAAAAAACTCAGCTTAGAGAGCATAGGGCACTTCCACTCATGGGCGTGTAAATTGGGAAAACTAAAAATCAGCAAGACACAGGCACCCCAAAGTTTAGGGCTGCTCTGTTGACAAGAACCTCCACTTTGTGACACCTTAAATATCCCAGGAAAGACAAGAATGGACAAAGAAGTTGTGGTCCTTATGTACAATGGAATATCACTCAGCCATGAAATCAACGTCATAAGGCTAGTAGCAGCATGATGAGTGGATTTGGGTACGACGATTCTAAGTGAAATAAGTCACACAGAAAAAGACACTTATCATAGATATCACTTATAGAGGGAATGTAAAAACCGCTACCCTTGAACTGAATTACATAACAGGTCAGAGTCACACGTTTAGAAAACACACTAGGGCTGCTTAACGGGAAAGGTGAGGTGGGGTGATGCATAAAACAAGGGTTTCAAATTAGCTCAGATAGCGTTCCATAAACCCAATATGTAATAGACAAGACCTACTCCTTCCTCAGTGAACTGGACTCAACACGCCCTATTCATCGCCCAAGAATATATCTGACTAGTAAGAATCTTAAAACCTATGTATTGATATCTCTCTGTAAGTGAGTGAAGTGGGTGAAAAGCGGCATAACCACAGCAGTGAAAAGCAGCTAAACCCCATTATACAAATCAATTACTTTTAAAAACCCGTGAAACAAAGACAGTGAAAGAGAGAGAAATTCTGACAAAATTCGTTCAGGGGCTGTGATGCAACCTGGATTGACCATATGTAGACCCACAGATGGATGAGACATAAGGGTGGACACTCTTGGGGCTGAGAGGTTTGGTGAGGTTGGGTGAGCAAACGCAGACCCTTTAAAGTAATACTGTGTGGTACCCATCCCATGGGTCCCAAATCTCCAGGTTCAAGGGCATCTTCCTACATCGAAAACATGCATGAGAAACCCAGAAGATGGTACACCGTGTGATCGGGAAAGGTTTCTAAAACGCACCTCATTTCTCATCTCCTTGTGCTCCGGTTCGCCATTCCAGCCGCTATACTAGCAATCTCCCTGCTTGGAGAATCAGCACCTTTAACCTCCTGTTCCGTACAGGTTGCAATTTGTCCTGAGGATGAACGGGAAGAGGGGGAACCAATGAGAGACTAGCTCTAGGTGTTGGGACAGGCACAGGTCACTCTATTTTCCCATCAGGAAGAAGAATTAACCTCAGGCTCAGCTTGCCGCCCGGAGCCAGAATAGGGCCTGAAGCAATCCTGCGCTTTTGCGGCCAGCTCCCAAGAAAGCGAGTTGAAAAATGGAGCTCAGGGGCACTGCAATTCACAAACCTGCAGACTTAGAAATGATAACTCTCGTCCACAAATATATTGAGGGAAGGCAACGAAGAGGATTTGAAAGCAAGGCAGAATTGCAGGAATCAGATTTCAGGAGGTAGATTCGAATCGCCTTTAAAGCACAGGAAAAGCGGCAAAACCTCGACAATGATGCCCTTGGCCAAAAAGGGCGTATGCGTTTTTTCCTGAATATATTCAGGAAAAAACGCATACGCCCTTTTTGGCCAACCAAGCAACCTGGAAAGGCAAATCAGCGCTACAAAGAAGTCTCGCTTCCCATCGGTCAAAAGGGCCAGGCTGAATAAAGTGTCAAAACCAGAAATGCAGGACAGGCCATGGAGAAATGGGAGCCTTGCTACGCTGATGGGCGGGATGTAAATTGCCAACAGCCACTCTGGAGAAGTGTACGGTGTGTCCTGAAACATCTAAAAAACTCAGCTTAGAGAGCATAGGGCACTTCCACTCATGGGCGTGTAAATTGGGAAAACTAAAAATCAGCAAGACACAGGCACCCCAAAGTTTAGGGCTGCTCTGTTGACAAGAACCTCCACTTTGTGACACCTTAAATATCCCAGGAAAGACAAGAATGGACAAAGAAGTTGTGGTCCTTATGTACAATGGAATATCACTCAGCCATGAAATCAACGTCATAAGGCTAGTAGCAGCATGATGAGTGGATTTGGGTACGACGATTCTAAGTGAAATAAGTCACACAGAAAAAGACACTTATCATAGATATCACTTATAGAGGGAATGTAAAAACCGCTACCCTTGAACTGAATTACATAACAGGTCAGAGTCACACGTTTAGAAAACACACTAGGGCTGCTTAACGGGAAAGGTGAGGTGGGGTGATGCATAAAACAAGGGTTTCAAATTAGCTCAGATAGCGTTCCATAAACCCAATATGTAATAGACAAGACCTACTCCTTCCTCAGTGAACTGGACTCAACACGCCCTATTCATCGCCCAAGAATATATCTGACTAGTAAGAATCTTAAAACCTATGTATTGATATCTCTCTGTAAGTGAGTGAAGTGGGTGAAAAGCGGCATAACCACAGCAGTGAAAAGCAGCTAAACCCCATTATACAAATCAATTACTTTTAAAAACCCGTGAAACAAAGACAGTGAAAGAGAGAGAAATTCTGACAAAATTCGTTCAGGGGCTGTGATGCAACCTGGATTGACCATATGTAGACCCACAGATGGATGAGACATAAGGGTGGACACTCTTGGGGCTGAGAGGTTTGGTGAGGTTGGGTGAGCAAACGCAGACCCTTTAAAGTAATACTGTGTGGTACCCATCCCATGGGTCCCAAATCTCCAGGTTCAAGGGCATCTTCCTACATCGAAAACATGCATGAGAAACCCAGAAGATGGTACACCGTGTGATCGGGAAAGGTTTCTAAAACGCACCTCATTTCTCATCTCCTTGTGCTCCGGTTCGCCATTCCAGCCGCTATACTAGCAATCTCCCTGCTTGGAGAATCAGCACCTTTAACCTCCTGTTCCGTACAGGTTGCAATTTGTCCTGAGGATGAACGGGAAGAGGGGGAACCAATGAGAGACTAGCTCTAGGTGTTGGGACAGGCACAGGTCACTCTATTTTCCCATCAGGAAGAAGAATTAACCTCAGGCTCAGCTTGCCGCCCGGAGCCAGAATAGGGCCTGAAGCAATCCTGCGCTTTTGCGGCCAGCTCCCAAGAAAGCGAGTTGAAAAATGGAGCTCAGGGGCACTGCAATTCACAAACCTGCAGACTTAGAAATGATAACTCTCGTCCACAAATATATTGAGGGAAGGCAACGAAGAGGATTTGAAAGCAAGGCAGAATTGCAGGAATCAGATTTCAGGAGGTAGATTCGAATCGCCTTTAAAGCACAGGAAAAGCGGCAAAACCTCGACAATGATGCCCTTGGCCAAAAAGGGCGTATGCGTTTTTTCCTGAATATATTCAGGAAAAAACGCATACGCCCTTTTTGGCCAACCAAGCAACCTGGAAAGGCAAATCAGCGCTACAAAGAAGTCTCGCTTCCCATCGGTCAAAAGGGCCAGGCTGAATAAAGTGTCAAAACCAGAAATGCAGGACAGGCCATGGAGAAATGGGAGCCTTGCTACGCTGATGGGCGGGATGTAAATTGCCAACAGCCACTCTGGAGAAGTGTACGGTGTGTCCTGAAACATCTAAAAAACTCAGCTTAGAGAGCATAGGGCACTTCCACTCATGGGCGTGTAAATTGGGAAAACTAAAAATCAGCAAGACACAGGCACCCCAAAGTTTAGGGCTGCTCTGTTGACAAGAACCTCCACTTTGTGACACCTTAAATATCCCAGGAAAGACAAGAATGGACAAAGAAGTTGTGGTCCTTATGTACAATGGAATATCACTCAGCCATGAAATCAACGTCATAAGGCTAGTAGCAGCATGATGAGTGGATTTGGGTACGACGATTCTAAGTGAAATAAGTCACACAGAAAAAGACACTTATCATAGATATCACTTATAGAGGGAATGTAAAAACCGCTACCCTTGAACTGAATTACATAACAGGTCAGAGTCACACGTTTAGAAAACACACTAGGGCTGCTTAACGGGAAAGGTGAGGTGGGGTGATGCATAAAACAAGGGTTTCAAATTAGCTCAGATAGCGTTCCATAAACCCAATATGTAATAGACAAGACCTACTCCTTCCTCAGTGAACTGGACTCAACACGCCCTATTCATCGCCCAAGAATATATCTGACTAGTAAGAATCTTAAAACCTATGTATTGATATCTCTCTGTAAGTGAGTGAAGTGGGTGAAAAGCGGCATAACCACAGCAGTGAAAAGCAGCTAAACCCCATTATACAAATCAATTACTTTTAAAAACCCGTGAAACAAAGACAGTGAAAGAGAGAGAAATTCTGACAAAATTCGTTCAGGGGCTGTGATGCAACCTGGATTGACCATATGTAGACCCACAGATGGATGAGACATAAGGGTGGACACTCTTGGGGCTGAGAGGTTTGGTGAGGTTGGGTGAGCAAACGCAGACCCTTTAAAGTAATACTGCGTGGAACCCATCCAATGGGTCCCAAATCTCCAGGTTCAAGGGCATCTTCCTACATCGAAAACATACATGAGAAACCCAGAAGATGGTACACCGTGTGATCGGGAAAGGTTTCTAAAACGCACCTCATTTCTCATCTCCTTGTGCTCCGGTTCGCCTTTCCAGCCGCTATACTAGCAATCTCCCTGCCTGGAGAATCAGCACCTTTAACCTCCTGTACCAAACAGGTTGCAATTTGTCCTGAGGATGAACGGGAAGAGGGGGAACC